>NC_053390.1:317918687-318218687 GCF_905171765.1 Bufo bufo
GGCCCTGTGAGATACTCCCTCTACATACAGTGGTTTAATTCAGGGATTTGAAATAGAGCCATTTGAAATACAGCCATTTTGTGCAAAGAAATATTTAGCTCAGGCCTACACTGGTTCAGGCCCTGTGAGATACTCCCTCTACATACAGGGGTTTGATTCAGGGATTTGAAACACAGCCATTTGAAATACAGCCATTTTGGGCAAATACATTTTTACTTTAGGCCTACACTGGTTCAGGCCCTGTGGGATACTCCCTCTACATACAGGGGTTTAAATCAGGGATTTGAAATAGAGCCATTTGAAATACAGCCATTTTGTGCAAAGAAATATTTACTTCAGGCCTACACTGGTTCAGACTGTGTGAGATACCCCCTCTACATGCAGGGGTTTGAATCAGGCATTTGAAATACAGCTATTTGAAATACAGCCATTTTGGGCAAAGAAATATTTAGGCCTACACTGGTTCAGGCCCTGTGAGATACTCCCTCTATATACAGGGGTTTGATTCAGGGTTTTGAAACACAGCATTTTGAAATATAGCCATTTTGTGCAAAGAAATATTTACTTCAGGCCTACACTGGTTCAGGCACTGTAAGATACTCCCTCTACATACAGGGGTTTGATTCACGGATTTGAAATACAGCCATTTTGGGCAAATAAATATTTACTTCAGGCCTACACTGGTTCAGGCTGTGTGAGATACCCCCTCTACATAGAGGGATTTGATTCAGGGATTTGAAATGCAACCATTTGAAATACAGCAATTTTGGGGAAAGAAATATTTACTTTAGTCCTACACTGGTTCACTCCCTGTGAGATACACCCTCTACATACAGGGGTTTGATTCAGGGATTTGAAATACAGCCATTTGAAATACAGCCATTTTGTGCAAAGAAATATTTAGTTCAGGTCTACACTGGTTCAGGCCCTGTGAGATACTCCCTCTACATACAGGGGTTTGATTCAGGGATTTGAAATACAGCCATTTGAAATACAGCCATTTTGGGCAAATAATTTTTACTTTAGGTCTACACTGGTTCAGGCCCTGTGAGATACTCCCTCTACATACAGGGGTTTGATTCAGGGATTTGAAATAGAGCCATTTGAAATACAGCCATTTTGTGCAAAGAAATATTTACTTCAGGCCTACACTGGTTCAGACCGTGTGAGATACTCCCTCTACATGCAGGGGTTTGAATCAGGCATTTGAAATACAGCTATTTGAAATGCAGCCATTTTGGGCAAAGAAATATTTAGTTCAGGCCTACACTGGTTCAGGCCCTGTCAGATACCCCCTCTATATACAGGGGTTTGATTCAGGGTTTTTAAACACAACCATTTGAAATATAGCCATTTTGTGCAAATAAATATTTACTTCAGGTCTACACTGCTTCAGGCACTGTAAGATACTCCATCTACATACAGGGGTTTGATTCAGGGATTTGAAATACAGCCATTTGAAATACAGCCATTTTGGGCAAATAAATATTTAGTTCAGGCCTACACTGGATCAGGCCCTGTGAGATACTCCCTCTACATGCAGTTTTTTTTTATCAGGGATTTGAAATACAGCCATTTGAAATACAGCCATTTTGGGCAAAGAAATATTTACTTCAGGCCTACACTGGTTCAGGCCCTGTGAGATACTCCCTCTACATACAGTGGTTTAATTCAGGGATTTGAAATAGAGCCATTTGAAATACAGCCATTTTGTGCAAAGAAATATTTAGTTCAGGCCTACACTGGTTCAGGCCCTGTGAGATACACCCTCTACATACAGGGGTATGATTTAGGGATTTGAAATACAGGCATTTGAAATGCAGTCATTTTGTGCAAAGAAATATTTAGTTCAGGCCTACACTGGTTCAGGCCCTGTGAGATACTCCCTCTACATACAGTGGTTTAATTCAGGGATTTGAAATAGAGCCATTTGAAATACAGCCATTTTGTGCAAAGAAATATTTAGTTCAGGCCTACACTGGTTCAGGCCCTGTGAGATACTCCCTCTACATACAGTGGTTTAATTCAGGGATTTGAAATAGAGCCATTTGAAATACAGCCATTTTGGGCAAATACATTTTTTACTTTATGCCTACACTGGTTCTGGACCTGTGGGATACTCCCTCTACATACAGGGGTTTGATTAAGGGATTTGAAATAGAGCCATTTGAAATACAGCCATTTTGTGCAAGGAAATATTTACTTCAGGCCTACACTGGTTCAGACCGTGTGAGATACCCCCTCAACATACAGGGGTTTGAATCAGGCATTTGAAATACAGCTATTTGAAATACAGCCATTTTGGGCAAAGAAATATTTAGTTCAGGCCTACACTGTTTCAGGCCCTGTGAGATACTCCCTCTATATACAGGGGTTTGATTCAGGGTTTTGAAACACAGCCATTTGAAATATAGCCATTTTGTGCAAAGAAATATTTACTTCAGGCCTACACTGGTTCAGGCATTGTAAGATACTCCCTCTACATACAGGGGTTTAATTCAGGGATTTGAAATACAGCCATTTGAAATACAGCCCTTTTGGGCAAATAAATATTTAGTTCAGGCCTACACTGGATCAGGCCCTGTGAGATACTCCCTCTACATGCAGGGTTTTTTATCAGGGATTTGAAATACAGCCATTTAAAATACAGCCATTTTGGGCAAAGAAATATTTACTTCAGTCCTACACTGGTTCAGGCCCTGTGAGATACTCCCTCTATATACAGGGGTTTGATTCAGGGTTTTGAAACACAGCCATTTGAAATATAGCCATTTTGTGCAAAGAAATATTTACTTCAGGCCTACACTGGTTCAGGCATTGTAAGATACTCCCTCTACATACAGGGGTTTGATTCAGGGATTTGAAATACAGCCATTTGAAATACAGCCCTTTCGGGCAAATAAATATTTAGTTCAGGCCTACACTGGATCAGGCCCTGTGAGATACTCCCTCTACATGCAGGGTTTTTTATCAGGGATTTGAAATACAGCCATTTGAAGTACAGCCATTTTGGGGAAAGAAATATTTACTTCAGTCCTACACTGGTTCAGGCCCTGTGAGATACACCCTCTACATACAGGGATTTGATTCAGGGATTTGAAATAGAGCCATTTGAAATACAGCCATTTTGTGCAAAGAAATATTTAGTTCAGGCTTACACTGGTTCAGGCCCTGTGAGATACACCCTCTACATACAGGGGTTTGATTCAGGGATTTGAAATACAGGCATTTGAAATGCAGTCATTTTGTGCAAAGAAATATTTAGTTCAGGCCTACACTGGTTCAGGCCCTGTGAGATACTCCCTCTACATACAGTGGTTTAATTCAGGGATTTGAAATAGAGCCATTTGAAATACAGCCATTTTGTGCAAAGAAATATTTAGCTCAGGCCTACACTGGTTCAGGCCCTGTGAGATACTCCCTCTACATACAGGGGTTTGATTCAGGGATTTGAAACACAGCCATTTGAAATACAGCCATTTTGGGCAAATAAATTTTTACTTTAGGCCTACACTGGTTCAGGCCCTGTGGGATACTCCCTCTACATACAGGGGTTTAAATCAGGGATTTGAAATAGAGCCATTTGAAATACAGCCATTTTGTGCAAAGAAATATTTACTTCAGGCCTACACTGGTTCAGACTGTGTGAGATACCCCCTCTACATGCAGGGGTTTGAATCAGGCATTTGAAATACAGCTATTTGAAATACAGCCATTTTGGGCAAAGAAATATTTAGGCCTACACTGGTTCAGGCCCTGTGAGATACTCCCTCTATATACAGGGGTTTGATTCAGGGTTTTGAAACACAGCATTTTGAAATATAGCCATTTTGTGCAAAGAAATATTTACTTCAGGCCTACACTGGTTCAGGCACTGTAAGATACTCCCTCTACATACAGGGGTTTGATTCACGGATTTGAAATACAGCCATTTTGGGCAAATAAATATTTACTTCAGGCCTACACTGGTTCAGGCTGTGTGAGATACCCCCTCTACATAGAGGGATTTGATTCAGGGATTTGAAATGCAACCATTTGAAATACAGCAATTTTGGGGAAAGAAATATTTACTTTAGTCCTACACTGGTTCACTCCCTGTGAGATACACCCTCTACATACAGGGGTTTGATTCAGGGATTTGAAATACAGCCATTTGAAATACAGCCATTTTGTGCAAAGAAATATTTAGTTCAGGTCTACACTGGTTCAGGCCCTGTGAGATACTCCCTCTACATACAGGGGTTTGATTCAGGGATTTGAAATACAGCCATTTGAAATACAGCCATTTTGGGCAAATAATTTTTACTTTAGGTCTACACTGGTTCAGTCCCTGTGAGATACTCCCTCTGCATACAGGGGTTTGATTCAGGGATTTGAAATAGAGCCATTTGAAATACAGCCATTTTGTGCAAAGAAATATTTACTTCAGGCCTACACTGGTTCAGACCGTGTGAGATACTCCCTCTACATGCAGGGGTTTGAATCAGGCATTTGAAATACAGCTATTTGAAATGCAGCCATTTTGGGCAAAGAAATATTTAGTTCAGGCCTACACTGGTTCAGGCCCTGTGAGATACCCCCTCTATATACAGGGGTTTGATTCAGGGTTTTTAAACACAGCCATTTGAAATATAGCCATTTTGTGCAAATAAATATTTACTTTAGGCCTACACTGCTTCAGGCACTGTAAGATACTCCCTCTACATACAGGGGTTTGATTCAGGGATTTGAAATACAGCCATTTGAAATACAGCCATTTTGGGCAAATAAATATTTAGTTCAGGCCTACACTGGATCAGGCCCTGTGAGATACTCCCTCTACATGCAGGTTTTTTTTTTATCAGGGATTTGAAATACAGCCATTTGAAATACAACCATTTTGGGCAAAGAAATATTTACTTCAGGCCTACACTGGTTCAGGACCTGTGAGATACTCCCTCTACATACAGTGGTTTAATTCAGGGATTTGAAATAGAGCCATTTGAAATACAGCCATTTTGTGCAAAGAAATATTTAGTTCAGGCCTACACTGGTTCAGGCCCTGTGAGATACACCCTCTACATACAGGGGTTTGATTCAGGGATTTGAAATACAGGCATTTGAAATGCAGTCATTTTGTGCAAAGAAATATTTAGTTCAGGCCTACACTGGTTCAGGCCCTGTGAGATACTCCCTCTACATACAGTGGTTTAATTCAGGGATTTGAAATAGAGCCATTTGAAATACAGCCATTTTGTGCAAAGAAATATTTAGCTCAGGCCTACACTGGTTCAGGCCCTGTGAGATACTTGCTCTACATACAGGGGTTTGATTCAGGGATTTGAAATACAGCCATTTGAAATACAGCCATTTTGGGCAAATACATTTTTTACTTTAGGCCTACACTGGTTCTGGACCTGTGGGATACTCCCTCTACATACAGGGGTTTGATTAAGGGATTTGAAATAGAGCCATTTGAAATACAGCCATTTTGTGCAAGGAAATATTTACTTCAGGCCTACACTGGTTCAGACCGTGTGAGATACCCCCTCAACATACAGGGGTTTGAATCAGGCATTTAAAATACAGCTATTTGAAATACAGCCATTTTGGGCAAAGAAATATTTAGTTCAGGCCTACACTGTTTCAGGCCCTGTGAGATACTCCCTCTATATACAGGGGTTTGATTCAGGGTTTTGAAACACAGCCATTTGAAATATAGCCATTTTGTGCAAAGAAATATTTACTTCAGGCCTACAATGGTTCAGGCATTGTAAGATACTCCCTCTACATACAGGGGTTTGATTCAGGGATTTGAAATACAGCCATTTGAAATACAGCCCTTTTGGGCAAATAAATATTTAGTTCAGGCCTACACTGGATCAGGCCCTGTGAGATACTCCCTCTACATGCAGGGTTTTTTATCAGGGATTTGAAATACAGCCATTTGAAATACAGCCATTTTGGGCAAAGAAATATTTACTTCATGCCTACACTGGTTTAGACCGTGTGAGATACCCCCTCTACATAGAGGGATTTGATTCAGGGATTTGAAATGCAACCATTTGAAATATAGCAATTTTGGGGAAAGAAATATTTACTTTAGTCCTACACTGGTTCAGGCCCTGTGAGATACTCCCTCTATATACAGGGGTTTGATTCAGGGTTTTGAAATACAGCCATTTGAAATACAGCCATTTTGGGCAAAGAAATATTTACTTCATGCCTACACTGGTTCAGACCATGTGAGATACCCCCTCTACATAGAGGGATTTGATTCAGGGATTTGAAATGCAACCATTTGAAATACAGCCATTTTGTGCAAAGAAATATTTACTTCAGTCCTACACTGGTTCAGGCCCTGTGAGATACACCCTCTACATACAGGGATTTGATTCAGGGATTTGAAATAGAGCCATTTGAAATACAGCCATTTTGTGCAAAGAAATATTTAGTTCAGGCTTACACTGGTTCAGGCCCTGTGAGATACACCCTCTACATACAGGGGTTTGATTCAGGGATTTGAAATACAGGCATTTGAAATGCAGTCATTTTGTGCAAAGAAATATTTAGTTCAGGCCTACACTGGTTCAGGCCCTGTGAGATACTCCCTCTACATACAGTGGTTTAATTCAGGGATTTGAAATAGAGCCATTTGAAATACAGCCATTTTGTGCAAAGAAATATTTACTTCAGGCCTACACTGGTTCAGACTGTGTGAGATACCCCCTCTACATGCAGGGGTTTGAATCAGGCATTTGAAATACAGCTATTTGAAATACAGCCATTTTGGGCAAAGAAATATTTAGGCCTACACTGGTTCAGGCCCTGTGAGATACTCCCTCTATATACAGGGGTTTGATTCAGGGTTTTGAAACACAGCCTTTTGAAATATAGCCATTTTTTGCAAAGAAATATTTACTTCAGGCCTACACTGGTTCAGGCACTGTAATATACTCCCTCTACATACAGGGGTTTGATTCACGGATTTGAAACACAGCCATTTTGGGCAAAGAAATATTTACTTCAGGCCTACACTGGTTCAGGCTGTGTGAGATACCCCCTCTACATAGAGGGATTTGATTCAGGGATTTGAAATGCAACCATTTGAAATACAGCAATTTTGGGGAAAGAAATATTTACTTTAGTCCTACACTGGTTCACTCCCTGTGAGATACACCCTCTACATACAGGGGTTTGATTCAGAGATTTGAAATACAGCCATTTGAAATACAGCCATTTTGTGCAAAGAAATATTTAGTTCAGGCCTACACTGGTTCAGGCCCTGTGAGATACTCCCTTTACATACAGGGGTTTGATTCAGGGATTTGAAATACAGCCATTTGAAATACAGCCATTTTGGGCAAATAATTTTTACTTTAGGTCTACACTGGTTCAGGCCCTGTGAGATACTCCCTCTACATACAGGGGTTTGATTCAGGGATTTGAAATAGAGCCATTTGAAATACAGCCATTTTGTGCAAAAAAATATTTACTTCAGGCCTACACTGGTTCAGACCGTGTGAGATACTCCCTCTACATGCAGGGGTTTGAATCAGGCATTTGAAATACAGCTATTTGAAATACAGCCATTTTGGGCAAAGAAATATTTAGTTCAGGCCTACACTGGTTCAGGCCCTGTGAGATACCCCCTCTATATACAGGGGTTTGATTCAGGGTTTTTAAACACAGCCATTTGAAATATAGCCATTTTGTGCAAATAAATATTTACTTCAGGCCTACACTGGTTCAGGCACTGTAAGATACTCCCTCTACATACAGGGGTTTGATTCAGGGATTTGAAATACAGCCATTTGAAATACAGCCATTTTGGGCAAATAAATATTTAGTTCAGGCCTACACTGGTTCAGGCCCTGTGAGATACTCCCTCTACATGCAGTTTTTTTTTATCAGGGATTTGAAATACAGCCATTTGAAATACAGCCATTTTGGGCAAAGAAATATTTACTTCAGGCCTACACTGGTTCAGGCCCTGTGAGATACTCCCTCTACATACAGTGGTTTAATTCATGGATTTGAAATAGAGCCATTTGAAATACAGCCATTTTGTGCAAAGAAATATTTAGTTCAGGCCTACACTGGTTCAGGCCCTGTGAGATACACCCTCTACATACAGGGGTTTGATTCAGGGATTTGAAATACAGGCATTTGAAATGCAGTCATTTTGTGCAAAGAAATATTTAGTTCAGGCCTACACTGGTTCAGGCCCTGTGAGATACTCCCTCTACATACAGTGGTTTAATTCAGGGATTTGAAATAGAGCCATTTGAAATACAGACATTTTGTGCAAAGAAATATTTAGCTCAGGCCTACACTGGTTCAGGCCCTGTGAGATACTTGCTCTACATACAGGGGTTTGATTCAGGGATTTGAAATACAGCCATTTAAAATACAGCCATTTTAGGCAAATACATTTTTACTTTAGGCCTACACTGGTTCAGGACCTGTGGGATACTCCCTCTACATACAGGGGTTTGATTAAGGGATTTGAAATAGAGCCATTTGAAATACAGACATTTTGTGCAAGGAAATATTTACTTCAGGCCTACACTGTTTCAGACCGTGTGAGATACCCTCTCAACATACAGGGGTTTGAATCAGGCATTTGAAATACAGCTATTTGAAATACAGCCATTTTGGGCAAAGAAATATTTAGTTCAGGCCTACACTGTTTCAGGCCCTGTGAGATACTCCCTCTATATACAGGGGTTTGATTCAGGGTTTTGAAACACAGCCATTTGAAATATAGCCATTTTGTGCAAAGAAATATTTACTTCAGGCCTACACTGGTTCAGGCATTGTAAGATACTCCCTCTACATACAGGGGTTTGATTCAGGGATTTGAAATACAGCCATTTGAAATACAGCCCTTTTGGGCAAATAAATATTTAGTTCAGGCCTACACTGGATCAGGCCCTGTGAAATACTCCCTCTACATGCAGGGTTTTTTATCAGGGATTTGAAATACAGCCATTTGAAATACAGCTATTTTGTGCAAAGAAATATTTACTTCATGCCTACACTGGTTCAGACCGTGTGAGATACCCCCTCTACATAGAGGGATTTGATTCAGGGATTTGAAATGCAACCATTTGACATACAGCAATTTTGGGGAAAGAAATATTTACTTTAGTCCTACACTGGTTCAGGCCCTGTGAGATACTCCCTCTATATACTGGGGTTTGATTCAGGGTTTTTAAACACAGCCATTTGAAATATAGCCATTTTGTGCAAATAAATATTTACTTCAGGCCTACACTGGTTCAGACCGTGTGAGATACCCCCTCTACATACAGGGGTATGAATCAGGCATTTGAAATACAGCCATTTGAAATACAGCCATTTTGGGCAAAGAAATATTTACTTCAGGCCTACACTGGTTCAGACCGTGTAAGATACCCCCTCTAGATACACAGGTTTGATTCAGGGATTTGAAATACAGGCATCTGAAATACAGTCATTTTGTGCAAAGAAATATTTAGTTCAGGCCTACACTGGTTCAGGCCCTGTGAGATACTCCCTCTACATACAGTGGTTTAATTCAGGGATTTGAAATAGAGCCATTTGAAATACAGCCATTTTGTGCAAAGAAATATTTACTTCAGGCCTACACTGGTTCAGGCCCTGTGAGATACTCCCTCTACATATAGGGGTTTGATTCAGGGATTTGAAATACAGTAATTTTAAATACAGCCATTTTGGGCAAATAAATATTTAGTTTAGGCCTACACTGGTTCAGGCCCTGTGAGATACTCCCTCTACATACAGGGGTTTGATTCAGGGATTTGAAATAGAGCCAATTGAAATACAGACATTTTGGGCAAAGAAATATTTAGATCAGGTCTACACTGGTTCAGACCGTGTGAGATACCCCCTCTACATAAAGGGGTTTGATTAAGGGATTAGAAATACAGCCATTTTGTGCAAAGAAATATTTAGTTTAGGTCTACACTGGTTCAGGCACTGTTAGATACTCCCTCTACATACAAGGGTTTGATTCAGGGATTTGAAATGCAGCCATTTGAAATACAGCCATTTTGTGCAAATACATATTTACTTCTGGCCTACACTGGTTCAGGCCCTGTGAGATACTCCCTCTACATACAGGGCTTTGATTCAGGGATTTGAAATATAGCCATTTGAAATACAGCCATTTTGGGGAAAGAAATATTTACTTCAGGCCTACACTGGTTCAGACCGTGTGAGATACCCCCTTTATATACAGGGGTTTGATTCAGGGATTTGAAATACTGCCTTTTGAAATACAGCCATTTTCGGCAAAGAAATATTTACTTCAGGCCTACACTGGTTCTGGCCCTGTGAGATACACCCTCTACATACAGGGGTTTGATTCAGGGATTTGAAATACAGCCATTTGAAATACAGCCATTTTGTGCAAGGAAATATTTACTTCAGGCCTACACTGGTTCAGACCGTGTAAGATACCCCCTCTACATACAGGGGTTTGATTCAGAGATTTGAAATAGAGCCATTTGAAATACAGCCATTTTGTGCAAAGAAATATTTAATTCAGGCCTACACTGGTTCAGACAATGTGAGATACACCCTTTACATACTGTCGTTCTTTTCTACTATTAATTAAATACCCATTTAGCGAAAATTTGAAAAATATGAGGAGAGCGTCAAATAAGGGTTGTGGCCCAGGTCGTGGTGCTGCTGGTGGAGCTCCTGTTGCAGGGAGAGGACGTGGTCGATCTGTGCCAGCTACACGCACAAGTTCAACCCCCTCCTCAGGTGCGAGTAGGCGACAAAACCTGCAGCGGTATTTGGTCAGGCCTAATGCTGCTCTACGAATGGTGAGGCCTGAACAAGTACAGGCGATAGTAGATTGGGTTGCTGACAGTGGATCCAGTTCCTTCACATTGTCTCCCACCCAGTCTCCTGCTGAAAGACCACAGTTGGCACCTGCAGCCGATGTCCATCAGTCTTTCACCTCACCCCCTTGCAAATCAGCCAAGCCGTCTGAGCCCCAAGTCATGCAGCAGTCTCTTCTGTTTTTTTATGACTCTGTTAGCAGCGTTTCCCAGGGCCATCAACCTATCCCTGCCCCAGAAGTGAAAGAGATTGAGTGCACCGATGCCCAACCACTTATCTTTTAAGATGAGTAAATAGGAGGACCATTGCAGCACGTCTCTGATAATGGCAAAACACAGGTGCCAACTGCTGGGGCTTTCGAAAGTGTGCAGACCGACAAGAAAGGCAGGGGTGAAGACTGGGTGGAAGATGATGTGGAGGACGATGCCTTCCTCGACCCCACATGGAATCAAGGTCCTGCGAGTGACCTATGTAGTTCGGAGGAAGAGGCGGTGGTTGCACAGAGCCACCAGCACAGCAGAAGAGGGAGCAGGGTGCAAAAGCGGAGCGGCCATCTTCTAGACAGTATGCCTCCTACTGCCCACCGCAGCAAGGGACTGAGCACACCAAAGCCAGCTCCAAGGAGTTCCCTGGCTTGGCAGTTCTTCAGACAATGTGCTGACAACAAGACACGAGTGGTTTGCACGCTGTGCAATCAGCGGCTGAAGCGAGGAATAAACGTTCTCAACCTGAGCACAACCTGCATGACCAGGCATTTAAGTGCAAAGCACGAGCTGCAGTGGAGTAGACACCTCAAAAACCAAGAAAGGTCTCTGCCTCCTCCTGCTTGCTATTCTGCTGCAGTCTCGGCCTCTTCATCCACCTCTGGAGTGACAGTGCCACCTGCCACCCCGCAAACAAAGGATCTGCTAGCAACACCAACACCTGGGTCCCCAAGCATCTCCACAATGTCCCACGGAAGAGTTCATCTCTCCATCTCCCAAACGCTGGAGAGGAAGAGGAAGTACCCCCCTACCCACCCGCATTCCCTAGCCCTGAATACCAGCATTTCTAAATTACTGGCCTTTGAAATGCTGTCATTCCGTCTATTATGACTTTTAATATTATGAATTATTAACAGTTGAACATAAATAAAGTACTTTGTTTTGAGCAGTCCTCCAGTTATATGAGTGCCATATCTTTATTACTACAATTTTAATTAACCCCCAGGTGTTTTGGAGTTAACACACAGATATTGAGCACCATCCTTTCCTACTCATTGGTAGAGCCACCCCATCTTGTGAACAATTCGGATAGTTATAAAGGCCTTATGGCGGTGGCTGTCCCACAGTATGTCGTGCCCAGCCACCACTACTTTTCAAGGCGAGCCATCCCTTCCCTTCACAACCAAGTAGGGGACAAAATCAAGTGTGCACTGCGAAACGCCATCTGTGGCAAGGTGCACCTGACTAGGGATACGTGGACCAGTAAGCACGGTCAGGGCCGTTATATCTCCATAACAGCACACTGGGTAAATGCAGTGGCGGCTGGGCCTGAGGCGGATAGCAGTTTGAGGCATGTCCTTCCACCACCGAGGATTGCAGGGCACTTCAGTTTGCCTCCTGTTGCTTCCTCCTCCTACTCTGCTTCCTCATCCTCTATCAGCTCCTCATCCGGTAAGCGTAACACCTTCACCACCAAATTCAGCACAGCCAGGGGTAAACAACAGCAGGCAGTTTTAAAACTTATCTGTTTGGGGGACAAACCCCACACCGCGCAGGAGCTGTGGACGGGCCTTGAACAACAGACCGATGAGTGGTTTGTGCCAGTCAGCCTCAAGCCCGGCCTGATGGTGTACGATAATGATCGAAATCTTGTAGCAGCTCTGGGACTAGCCAATTTGACGCACATCCCTTGCCTGGTGCATGTGCTGAATTTGGTGGTGCAGAGATTCCTTAAAAATTACCCCGATATGTCAGCTGCTGCATAAAGTGCGGGCCGTCTGTGCTCGCTTTCGGCGTTCTCACCCTGCTGCTGCTCGCCTGTCAGCACTGCAGTGTAACTTCTGCCTTCCCGCTCACCACCTTATATGCGCCTCATATGCGACGTGCACACAAGGTGGAACTCCACCTTGCACATGCTGGCCAGACTGTGCGAGCAGCAGCAGGAGATAGTGGAGTTTCAGCTGCAGCACACACGGGTGATTTGCTCGGCGGAACAGCACCACTTCACCACCAATGACTGGGCCTCCATGCGAGACCTGTGTTCCTTGTTGCGCTGTTTCGAGTACTCCACCAACATGGCCAGTGCCGATAACGCCGTTCTCACCGTTACTATCCCACTTCTATGCCTCCTTGAAAAAACGCTACTGGCGATGATGGAAGAGGATGTGGCACAGGAGGAGGAGGAAGAGGGATCATTTAATAGGGTTTCCAGCCAGTCATTCCCAAGTGGCTCCGAGGGTGGGTTCCTGCACCCACAAACCCAAGGTACACAATTGTTTAGCCAGGCTACAGTTCTGGAGGATGAGGAGGTGGAGGATGAGGAGGAGGAGATGGAGGAGGAGGAACCATGTTCACAGCAGGGTGGCACCCAGACCAGCTCATGGCCATCACTGGTGCGTGGATGGGGGGATACAGAGGACACAGACGAGACACCTCCCACAGAGGACAGCTTTTCGTTGCCTCTGGGCAGCCTGGCACACATGAGCGATTACATGCTGCAGTGTCTCCGCAAAGACCGCCGAGTTGCCCACATTCTAACTTGTGCTGATTACTGGGTGGCCACGCTGCTGGATCCCCGTTACAAGGACAACGTACCATCCATAATTCCGTCACTGGAGCGTGATTGTAAGATGCGCGAGTACAAGCGCACGCTGGTAGACGCGCTGCTGGTGGCATTCCCACCTGACAGCGGGGGCACAGTGGAAGCACAAGGCGAAGGCAAAGAACGAGAAAGAGGTCGCCAACGCAACTGGGGCACCGCCAGCACCTCAGAAGGCAGGGTTAGCATGGCCGAACTGTGGAAAAGCTTTGGCACACATGCCCTGCAGCCAGTGTATTATCTCAACGTGTGTTTAGCACGGCAGGGGGCGTCATCACAGACAAGCGCAGCCGCCTGTGCACAGCCAATGTGGACAAGCTCACGTTCATTAAAATGAACCAGGCATGGATCCCTCAGGACTTGTCCGTACCTTGTGCAGAATAGACATGTATATCGACATTAAGCAGCCATTGTTATACTGCAGCGCAATTGCTCATGTTTGTATTTTGGATATTTCACACTCTTTTGGAGTGTACCTTAATTTTACAAAATTAAATTAGAACCAAAAACCTGTGTTGGCTATCTCGTCCTCCTCCACCGCCACTTCCACCTACTCTGCTACGTCCACCGCCTCCTCAAACTCCTACTCCATATGTAACTCCAGCTCATAAATCCATTTTTTTTCTTTTGTACGTGTTTTATTTTATATCATTTCACTACTTTGTCATTTACAATTCCCCAATTTTTGGGTGTATAGTACCACTGCTATACCTAGTAGGACGGTTAAAAAAAATTGTCATTAACATTTTCTGGTGAAATTCACCAATTTTGGAGTGTATAGTATCACTGCTATGCCTAGTAGGCCGGTTAAAAAAATAAAAAAATGTCATTAACATTTTCTGGTGAAATTAACCAATTTTTGGGTGTATAGTACCAATACTATACCTAGTAGGCCGGTTAAAAAAAATTATAATTTGTCATTAACATTTTCTGGTGAAATTAACCAATTTTTTGGTGTATAGTAACACTGCTATACCTAGTAGGCTGTTTAAAAACTAAAATAAAAATTGTCATTAACATTTTCAGGTGAAATTCACCAATTTTTGGGTGTATAGTAACACTGCTATACCTAGTAGGCCGGTTAAAAAAAAAAATATTGTCATTAACATTTTGTCAGTTACATTTTAGGGTCAAATTCACCAATTTTTGGGTGTAATATACCCCTCCTCTACCTAGTTGACAGTTTAATACATTTCAATAATTTTTATTTTACATTTTCGGGTGACAATAAACAATTGTTTTCTGTCATACACCCCCTGCTCAACCAAGTAGACAGGTTAATTAATTTCTGTAATTTTTAGGTTACATTTTTGGGTTGAAAAAATAAAATATTTGGCCGTGAATAAACCCCTGCTCTGCATAGGTGACAGGGAATAACATT
Source organism: Bufo bufo (assembly GCF_905171765.1). NCBI lineage: Eukaryota > Metazoa > Chordata > Amphibia > Anura > Bufonidae > Bufo > Bufo bufo. The sequence continues at coordinate 317,933,707 of NC_053390.1, forward strand.
TCTGAAATGTTTCTTTAATTGATGCGCGCCACCTCATTTGATTCAATGCTTAAACTTAAACAAGTTGTACCACATTTAAGCTTCAATACTTTGTCCCACATTTCCGCTATACTCTTTTGGCCAACATTTGCGCCTCAATAGCTTTTCCCACAATTCCGCTTGACTCTTTTGGCCCACATTTGGGCTTCTGTAATTTGTCCCACATATGCGTCTCAATAACTTTTCCCACATTTCTTCTCGATCCCAATTTTTTAAAAATATATTTAACTCCCTTAAATTTGGTCTCTTTTTCTCAAGCTCACTCTCCGGCCTGGAACCCTGATTCCCCGCCATCCGTAATCACCATGGTAGGTGCATAAAAGAACATCGAAAGTTGATAGAGCAGATATCAAATTGAATTGTGAACATCACGGGGACGTGCGACATGGTGGGTGGGGCAGTAAGTATGCACACGCTTACACAAACTAACTGACAGGGGTCAGCCCCTGCAACTTCTGGGTCTCCAAATTGGGCACATGGCCTGAGCTTGCCCTTTACGCCTTGGAGGTGCTGGCCTGCCCTGCAGCCGGTGTATTGTCTGAACATGTGTTTAGCACGACTGAAGGGTTATATTTCCCAATGTTTTGGGGTGTACCCTAATTAAAAAAAAATTTAAAAATTTTTTAAGTAAAAAGCAGTGTAGGCTACCTCCTCCTCCTCCACTGCCACTTCCACCTACACCGCCACATCCAACACCTCCTCAACCTCCTACTCCATATGGACCTCGTCCTCCTAGATCAAGATTATTATTTTTTATTTTTACGTATTTTATGTTATTTCAAGTCATTTCCCCATCCACATTTGTTTGCAGAGCACTTGCCATGCTCTTAACCACATTATGACACCATTTTCAGCCCTCTAGCCCTTTCCATTACATTTTTACAGCCATTTTAGTGCTCAAAAGTTCGGGTCCCCATTGACTTCAATGGGGTTCATGTTCGGGTCACTTTTTTCCGAAGTTCGGCCGAACCCGTCGAACCCGAACATCCAGGTGTCCGCTCAACTCTAGTTATGACCTATATCTGGAAAGGAAGGAAAACCACCTTTTATGTGCCTGCTAACAAATCCCAGGATGCCCTTGCAAACCCATTCTCAAGCGTTCACGCGGATGCCCGACAGGCTCAGCGAGAGTACGTGAGCACGTCGCCATGGACACCGAAGTAGAATCCACAAACAGTATCAGAGACAAGTCCGGCCACGGCGCACTGCCACTAGCCCGACCAACCTGTCCCCAAGACCCCCGGCGCACATGGGAACGCATCCCCGCGTCGCTTCGCAAAGGGGTCGGATCTGGTGTATTAGTGGAGACACGTGTAACCTGTGCTGTCGCTCCACGAGGACCTTTTTTGGTCACACCGAAGTGCGAGACAGGTGAGGATCTTACATTACCCCCCTCTTCCCTCGAGTAGGCGGCTCAGAAGACTCCCAGTGAGCTTTCCCCTGATTATCCCGGTGAAAAGCTGCCACCAACTCATCCGCATGCAGGTACCCAACATCTCTCCTCTGGACCAAAGCCCTTCCAGTCCACCAAGTACTGGAGAGATCTCTGGACAAAACGGGAGTCCAAAATCCTGTTTACCTCAAACTCCGGCACCCCTTGGACTTCCAGTGGGGGTGGAATTCGAACGAAGGGGACGGAGTCGGACGCCAATTTGAGAAGTGATACATGAAAGGTGTTTACTCCTCGAATCGACGGTGGAAGAGCAACCTTGTACGTAACTCGGTTGATCTTCTGTGTTACCGGGTATGGACCAATGAATCGAGGACCCAACTTGGAAGATGGCTGGCACAGCGGAATGTTCCGGGTGGAGACCCACACTTGATCTCCCACCTTAAACTTTTGCTCTACAGTGCGATGTGTTTGGCTTTAATTGCGGCTTAGATAACAATCAGACCACAATTTTATTAGTAATCATTTCAGATACCCAGAGTTTAATTTTTCTTGCATCTGTAAGGTTACTTGCATCTGTAAGCCCCTTTAAAAACATATTTCATCATAAGTGAAAATAAATGGACATTGAAGTAAATAAGTGGAACTGAATTGTATTAAATATTAGTCCAGCAAAAGAGTCAGATGGCACTACACTGTCCATACACTGTGGCTTCTTAGGCTACTTTCACACTTGCGGCAGAGAGATCCGGCAAGCAGTTCCGTCGCCGGAACTGCCTGCCGGATCAGGCAAAATGTATGCTAACTGATGGCATTAGTAAGACTGATCAGGATCCTGATCAGTCTTAAAAATGCCTGATCAGTCGAAAAAATGCATTGAAATGCCGGATCCGTCTTTCCGGTGTCATCCGGCAAAAACGGATCCGGCATTTATTTTTTCACCTTTTTTTCAGTCTGCGCATGCGCATACCGGAAGGACGGATCCGGCATTCCGGTATTCTGAATGCCGGATCCGGCACTAATACATTCCTATGGGAAAAAATGCCTGATCCGGCATTCAGGCAAGTCTTCAGTTTTTTTAGCCGGAGATAAAACCGTAGCATGCTGCGGTTTTCTCTTTTGCCTGATCAGTCAAAACGACTGAACTGAAGACATCCTGATGCAAACTGAACGGATTACTCTCCATTCAGAATGCATGGGGACATACCTGATCAGTTCTTTTCCGGTATAGAGCCCCTGTGACGGAACTCTATGCCGGAAAAGAACAACGCAAGTGTGAAAGTAGCCTAAGTAAAGCAGTGCAACTATATGTGAACTTATAACTAACTAACCTATCGCATAGATTCTTAATACATCTAAAACAGACTGTAGGTTTCCAAAGGGCAGTATCATACAAATCTAGGTCACTTTCAATTATATGCCAGTGGTACAACATTACTTTTGTAAGATCATCAGCCATGGGGCTAAACTCAAAGGACAGAGGAAATCTCTCCTATTTCTTCTTGCATCAAAAATAAGATCTTTCTATTTTGTTTGAATATCCTGCTATATACTTCCTCACCAACTTCACTTGAATAAACCCTTAGCTTTCAATCAACTCTTTAGATCTTCATAAAAACTTTTCCCTTTATAAGGATGGTAACTGTCAAAATGTAACAAACAAATTTTTAGCCGTAGGCCTTGAACACATCTTGTAATACACAAAGAAGCACATTCAATTGGCATACACTTTGATCACCAAACTATTCTGCAAATTCCATGTTTGATCCTTCCTATTAATAGCATCTGACTCTAACCATACCAACATAACATAGTCTATATACCTAGTGTAAGATCCTCACCTGTCTCGCACTCCGGTGTGATTTCTTCTGTTGCGCCACCGCACTGCGGAGATTCCGCTGCGCCAAATACCAGATGGGACATCTATCCTCAAACCATTGATCCACCACCGTGGAGAACCCGGCCAGAGAAGAGAGTCTTGGATCCCTGCCCCCCACGCACCTGAACGGAGACATCTTAGTGGAACATGCTCAAAGTTGTTATAAGCCACTTCCGCGAAGGGTAGATGCGCAGCCCATTCCTCCTGGCAGTCTGACACGAAGCATCAGAGAAACTGCTCCAGGGTCTGATTAGTTCTTTCCGTCTGACTGATGGTCTCTGGGTGAAACCCAGAAGAAAAAGACAAATTTATACCTAACCGGGAGCGGAAAGAACGCCAGAACCGAGAGATGAATTGAACACCTCTATCTGACACAATATCATCCGGTGCTCCGTGTAATCGAAAGACATGGTTCAAGAACATATCTGCAAATTCTCTGGCCAAGGGCAATCCGGGAAGTGGGATGAAATGAGCCAATGGGAGCAATTTACCAGAAAGGGCGGACCGAGACGGTTTACACCGAGCACACACACTACATGCCTGGATTTAGGCCTTGACATCCAAGGACATATTAGGCCACGAAATGTGGCATTTAACCAGGTAAAGTGTTTTTTAACCCCCAGATGCCTGGCAGACTTGGAGTCGTGAAGCTGTTGGATAACCTTAAACCGAAGATTAACCGGCACAAACCATCGACCATTAAGCTTGTTTGGAGGACTCTCTGCCTGTAAAGGCTCGAGAAGAGAGGACAAGTTCTCCATTAACTCTGTGGCCCCTAGGGTGGCTAGACAACTTTTAGTCAGAAGAATAGTTTCTGGTTTAGAGCCCAGGATGGAAGCAGCCTCAGGAAATTTTTAGAACCCGGCTTATTTTAAGTGAGATGAAAATTGAAGCGGGTGAAGAACAATGCCCACCGGGCTTGTCGGGAGTTGAGTCTCTAGGTACTCTAAATTCTTGTGGTCAGTGTAAACCGTAATGAGATGTTCCGCACCCTCTAACCAATGTCTCCACTCTTGAAAAGCCAATTTTACTCCCAGAAGCTCTCTATTGCCGATGTCATAATTACGCTCGGCTGGAGAAAGCTTCCGAGACAAGAAGGCACAGGGATGTAACCTCTCAGGGACCCCAGAATACTGTGAAAGAACCGCCCCAATCCCGACCTCGGAGGCGTCAACCTCAAGGACAAAAGGTCGGGAAGTGTCTGGGTGAGTAAGGATTGGCGCAGTGCAAAAAGCCTGCTTTAGCGTTTCAAAGGCTTTACCTGCCTCTCTCGTCCACTTTGAGGGATTAGCTCTCTTCTTAGTGAGGTTTGTGAGATGTACCACTACCGCAGAAAAATTCCTAATAAACTTGCGGTGGAAGTTGGCAAAGCCTAAGAAACGCTGCAATCTCTTCAGATCCTTAGGCTGAGGCCAATCCAAGACAACAGAAAGTTTGGATGGATCCATAGCCAGTCCCCTTTCTGAGATAATGTACCCCAGAAAAGGCAATTCCTTTACTTCAAACAGACACTTCTCAAGTTTGGCATAGAGGCGGTTCTCCCTCAACTTCTGGAAAACCTGACACATGCATCTCTGATGAGACACCAGATCTGACGAGTAGATTAGTATGTTGTCTAAATATACAACAACAAATCTACCCAAGAAATCCCTGAGGACATCATTGATGAACTCCTGGAAAGCCGCGGGAGCATTACAGAGACCAAAAGGCATAACAAGATACTCGTAATGCCCGTCTCGGGTGTTGAATGCGGTCTTCCATTCGTCACCTTCTATAATGCGTACCAAATTGTATGCACCCCTCAAGTCGAGTTTGGTGAAGATCCAGGCCCCTGTCACCTGAGAAAACAGATCGTCAATCAGAGGCAGAGGGTACCGATTCTTCACCGTAATCCGATTGAGGGCGCAAAAATCGATGCAGGGTCTCAAACCTCCATCCTTCTTCTCCACGAAGAAGAACCCAGCTCCTGTGGGGGAAGTTGATGGACTAATGAACCTCTTTGTGGGATTCTCTTGAATATAATCCCGCTGGGCCTGAATCTCAGGTCCAGTGAGATAATATAAATGTCCCAGTGGCATGGTACCTGGCAACAGATCTATAGGACAATCATATGACCTATGGGGAGGTAACACATCAGCCCCCTGTGGACTGAACACATCCTGGAAGTGATGGTAATGCTGAGGTAATGCACTTAATACTTCCGTGTAAGCAAGCATCAATTTAGAACAAATGCACTTAGTGAGGCATTCAGTACTCCACCAGCAAATCTGACCTCAGCGCCAGTCCACTACTGGATTATGGAGTCTCAACCAAGGGAGAACCAAAATAACAGGAGTGTATGGCATGTCCAGGACAAAAAGACTTAAGGTCTCCCGATGGTCAGCCTCCACTGTTACCTGCATCCCGGGCATCATCTACACTGCACGAGCATCCTGGAGAGGAGAGCCATCTATAGCAGTCACCGACAGGGTGGTCTTTGCTGGATCAGCGGGATGCCAAGTCGATGAACCAAGGCTGAGTCCACAAAATTCCCTGCTGCCCCGGAATCAATCAGGGCAGAAGACACATGGACTTTGTATGCCAATGTAATGAGAAATGTACCATCACTCAGCTTGGAGGAGGGATAATAGCACCTAGGAGGTTCTCTTCTATGCCCCCTAGGTTCATTTGTTTCCCGCCGGCAGGAGGGGGCAGGTCTTAATGAGATGACCTGCCTTCCCACAAAACAGGCACAGACCTTTCTGCTGGCGACAAGCTCGTTCTGCCTGTGTAAGATGGGAGGACCCAAACTCCATTGGCTCTTCTGCTGGTTTAGGGAGCCTTGGATATGGCCGTGAAGGTGTAAAGCTAGATGACCGTTCCGCCTCTCATGGATCCGTCTGTCAGCATCGATAGCCTGGGAGATAACTATCTCCAAAGAGATGGAAGTAGGTAAGGCTAGAAGAAGATCCCGGACTGCCTCAGAAAGTCCCAGCCGGAAACGATGGCGAAGGGCTGCGTCGCTCCAGGTTATGAAGGCTGCCCATCACCTGAATTCCGCGGCTTATTCTTCGGCAGGGCGGCAACTTTGCTGAAAATGCTTGAGATGGGTCTCGGCAGCAAGGGTACGATCCAGGTCGTCGTACATAACGACCATGGCATCAAAGAAAGCTTCAACTAATACATAGGCTGTGTGGTCCTGGGGCAAATTAAACACCCAACGTTGGGGATCCCCAAGCAGCAAGGACATTATGATTCCAATCCTCTGTCTGATATTGTCGGAAGCTATCGGCCGCAACTGGAAATATAAAAGACAGGAATCCCTAAAGTTTACGAACTCCTTTCTATCTCCTGTGAAGGAGTCAGGCAGAGGAATCTTTGGCTCCATTTGGTATCTTGCGATGGTGATGGGTAACGTGAAGGCTCCTTGGAGCAGCTGCTGAACCTCCTCCATCACGTGAGACAGTTGTTCCTGGATCTGAGCTGAAGCAACTGACGACACATTAGGACGTTGTTGAGACAACAGATTAACTGCTCCTGGTAATTCAGTTAGCTGCTGCTGGATTTTTTCCATGGCCCACTGTTCTGTAAAGCAAGGCACCAACGAAACAGACCAGTGTAGATGAAGCAAGGGGTTTATTCAAAAGAAAATAAACAAAGTCCATGCAAACTTCACTGGTAACAAATAACCAGAATACGAGAACGAGGGGAAGCCCGTTGTAGTCCCAATCCATTCTTTAAATCACTGTGCACTCTTGCCAGACGAAAGGATGCATCACGGGGATTCTGGATCCTGGGTCCCACTGGAAAGGACGGAGTCCAGGTAACCTTCAGTCACTAGCACAAGTAGTTATGATCTATGTCTGTAAAGGAAGGAAAACAGTGGGCAGTGACCGACCGGGGAGACCACCTTTTATGTGCCTGCTAACAAATCCCAGGGCGCCAAGTGTCCACTCCCCATAGGTCATGAAACTGCCCTACACCTGTGTTCGAGGCCTTGGCCGGTCATTGGCCAATTAGACCAATGTCGGCCCCCTAATCTACTGTGAATTTGTGGCCAGGTGCTATTCCCATCACTGATTGGCGAAGCGCATAATAAGCGCGTACGCGAGACCGCGCATCCCCTTGCGAACCCATTCTCGAGCGTACACGAGGACGCCCAACAGGCTCAGCGAGATTACACAAATGCGTCAACATGGACACCGAAGTGGAATCAGCAAGAGGTACCAAAGACAAGCTCGGCCACGGCGTACTGCCACTAGCCCGACCAACCTGTCCCCGAGACAGTTTGGTGATCAAAGTGTATGCCAATTGAATGTACATCTTTGTGTATCACATGATGTGTTAAAGGCCTACGGCTAAAAATTAGTTTGTTACATTTTGACAGTTGCCATCCTTATAAAGGGAAAAGTTTTTATGAAGATCTAAAGAGTTGATTGAAAGCTAAGAGTTTATTCAAGTGAAGTTGGTGAGGAAGTATATAGCAGGATATTCAAACAAAATAGAAAAATCTTATTTTTGATGCAAGAAGAAATAGGAGAGAAGATTTCCTCTGTCCTTTGAGTTTATCCCCATGGCTGAGGATCTTACGAAAACAATGTTGTGCCACTGGCATATAATTGAAAGTGACCTAGATTTGTGTGATACTGCCCTTTGGAAACCTACAGTCTGTTTTAGATTTATTAAGAATCTATGTGATAGGTTAGTTAGTTATAAGTTCACATCTAGTTGCAGTGCTTTACTAAGAAGCCACAGTGTATGGACATCGTAGTGCCATCTGCCTCTTTTGCTGGACTAATATTTAAAACAATTCAGTTCCACTTAATTACTTCTATGTCCATATATTTTCACTTATAATGAAATATGTTTTTAAAGGGGCTTACAGATGCAAGTAACCTTACAGATGCAAGAAAAAGTAAACTCTGGGTGTCTGAAATGATTACTAATAAAATTGTGGTCTGATTGTTATCTAAGCCACAATTAAAGCCAACCACAATCTAACCAAACTCATAACATGAAACAAATGAGCATTTGTTCTATAAAGAACCACTTTTGTCTCATCTGTCCATAGAACATTTTCATACAAAAGTCGTTTCACATCAGGTGGTGTAGAACAAACTTATCATTGGCCACAATACTGTTTTTGGACAATAACAGTTTCCTTCATGATTTCCTTCCATGAAGCTATGTTTGGAGGAAATTAAATTTGCACACCAAAACCTTATCCCAACTGTGAAGCATGGTAGATGGATCTGTCACAAACTGACCTTCTTACGGGCACACCATTCTAGCAATGTTGATGGAAGTGTTGGCCAGAGTTTTATTGCCAATTGATCTTTGCAGCCTATTCAACTCTTTTCTCATGATCATGCCTTCTAGATTAACCCTTTTCTTCTTATTTGCCGGTACCCGACACCTGCCTCTGTTTTGCCCTTTTGTAATCTTGTTTGATAACCGGTTCTGGTGTCTATCTGTTTATCCCCTTAGACTTTACTAATCAGAGTGGACAGTCTGACTACACTGTGTAACAATGATTTTGCTACTGAGAGAAAAAAATTTGATTTATACTAAAATGAGCACACTGATTCCAAATATAAACTCAGAATTTTCCTGACACGTCTAGATTTTAACCCCTTAAGGAACCTGGGATTTTCCATTTTTGCGTTTTTTTTTTACTCCCCGCTTCCCATAGTCCTAACTTTTTTATTTTTACATTCACATAGCCTTATGAGGGCTTATTTTTTGCGGGACGAGTTGTATTTTATAATGGCACCATTTATGGTTGCATACCATTTAGTAGGAAGCAGGAAAAAAATTCCAAATGGGGTAGAATTGGAAAAAAATGCAATTATGATAAAGTTATTTTTTTTTTTTTACATTGTACACTATGCGGTAAAATTGACCTTTTATCTTCATTCTCCAGGTCAATACAGTTACAACGATACCACACTTATATAATTTTTCTTGTGTTTTAATACTGAAAGAAAAATTAAAACCTTTGAGGAAAACAATTTATTTTTTAGAACCATATTCTGAGCCCTATAACTTTTTTGTAGTTATGTGTACGGGGCTGTGTGAGGGCTCATTTTTTGCGAAACAATCTGTTCTTTTCAGTGATATAAATTAGAAGTGTGTTCAACTTTTTGATCACTTGTTATAAAAAAATTATTGGATAGTTGAAGTGACAAAAAATGGCAAATTGGCAGTTTTTATTTTTTTTCCTGTTACGCCATTTGCCGTATGCTATTAATATTGTTATATTTTAATAGTATGGGCATTTTCGCATACAAAAATTCTATTGTTTAAGTATTAGTATTTTAAGGAAAGGGGGGTAATTTGAACTTTTTTTTATTTTTTATTTTTTTTATATTTGCAAAAACTTTTTTTTTTTTATTACTTTTATTAGAGGGAACCTGTCACAGGGATTTTGTGTATAGAGCTGAGGACATGGGTTGCTAGATGGCCACTAGAACATCCGCAATACCCAGTCCCCATAGCTCTGTGTGCTTTTATTGTGTTAAAAAACTGATTTGATACATATGCAAATTAACCTGAGATGAGTCCTGTCCCTGAGATGAGTCAGGTTAATTTGCATATGTATCAAATCGTTTTTTTTACACAATAAAAGCACAAAGAGCTATGAGGACTGGGTATTGCGGGTGTGTTAGCGGCCATCTAGCAACCCATGTTTTCAGCTCTATACACAAAATCCAGATGACGGGTTCCCTTTAAGTCACCTTAGGTGAAAAAAACTGGCAATCATTAGATTGCCTATTGTGTTCATTGATGTCTATATAGACACCATTGGACACTTCATTTGCACTATACGAATACAATGCTGCCACCTAGTGGCCTGCATTGGTATAGTCATCTAATAGGCACCAAAGCCTGCTTGAGGCTTTAGCCTATTAGATCAATGAAACAGGTTCCCCGACTTCTGCTTCCGGACTGCACAGATGCCGTTGTCACATTTGACCATGGCATCTGAAAGGGAAAATGTATGCGATCAGCCTTATGGCTATTTAAAATAGCAGAAACCCGGCAGCTATGGCGCCCACTGCACGTGCGAGCGGGTGCCATGTTTGGGGACCGGACTTGTACAGCTGAGGTCCTTAAAGGGTTAAGTTATATATGCAAGCCTATTCAGTTATGATATTAATGCATTATATTGGAAATTTTCCATTGGACATGTCCAGACCTGTTCGGACGCACTCAGGCTGATGTCGGCAGAAAGTATATAAGGCAAGCTGGACAGATTTTGATAAAGTGATCTGTTATAGTGCTATCAGTTTTGAAACTTAAGATGGATAAACGCAAATGTTTTAACGTTCCAGACATTTTCTGCTACATATGTGGCAAATACACTACTTATGATCAGCGCAAGAATCTGACAAAGCGAGTGCGTCTTGCAGCTTGGGATGCATTTGTGCTAGTAGTGCAGAACTTCCTTTGTAACAGACAAGCTGCAAACTATGCTGAATTAGTAGACAATAGTGTTGAGCGTGAATTTTCGAAAAGCAAATTTTTATCGTGAATATTGGCACTTTGAGAATTTGCGAATATTTAGAATATAGCGCTATATATTCTTAATGACGAATATTCTTTTGTTTTGTTTTGTTTTTAACACAGTACACATCAGGTGATCATCCCTCCCTTCTTCTAGCTTGTGGGCCAATGAGAAGGCTTTTTCACAGCTTAGCAACATCCCTAGCAATCAATAGAAAAGTTGCCTACCACTTAGTATTTAAGAACCTCATTTTCACCTTCAGGACCAGGCCATTTTTTGCAAATCTGACCAGTGTCACTTTATGTGGTGATAACTTTAAAACGCTTTGACTTATCCAGGCCATTCAGAGATTGTTTTTTCGTCACATATTGTACTTCATGACACTGGTAAAATGGAGTAAAAAAAAATCATTTTTATTTATAAAGAAATACCAAATTTGCCAAAAATTTTGAAAAATTAGCAAATTTCCAAGTTTCAATTTCTCTGCTTCTATAATACATATTAATATCTACAAAAATAGTTATTACTTTACATTTACCATATGTCTTCTTCATGTTAGGATCATTTTGGGAATGACATTTTATTTTTGGGGGACGTTACAAGGCTTAGAAGTTTAGAAGTAAATCTTGAAATTTTCAAAAACCAACTTTTTAAGTACCAGTTCAGGTCTGAAGTCACTTTGTGAAGCTTACATAATAGAAACCACCCAAAAATGACTCCATTCTAGAAACACCCCTCAAGGTATTCAAAACAGATTTTACAAACGTCGTTAACCCTTTAGGTGTTCCACAAGAATTAATGGAAAATAGAGATACAATTTCAAAATTTCACTTTTTTGGCAGATTTTCCATTTTAATATTTTTTTTCCAGTTACAAAGCAAGGGTTAACAGCCAAACAAAACTCATTATTTATGTCCCTGATTCTGTAGTTTACAGAAACACCCATTATGTGGTCGTAAACTGCTGTACGGGCACACAGCAGGGCACAGAAGGAAAGGAATGCCATATGTTTTTTGGAAGGCAGATTTTGCTAGACTGTTTTTTTGGACACCATGTCCCATTTGATGCCCCCCTGATGCACCCCTAGAGTAGAAACTCCAAAAAAGTGACCCCATTTTAGAAACTACGGGATAGGGTGGAATTTTTGTTGGTACTAGTTTAGGGTACATTTGATTTTTGGTTGCTCTATATTACACTTTTTGTGAGGCAAGGTAACAAGAAACAGCTGTTTTATTTGTTATTTACAACATTCAGCTGACAGGTTAGATCATGTGGTATTTTTATAGAGCAGGTTGTCACGGACGCGGCAATACCTAATATGTATACAATTTTTTTATTTATGTAAGTTTTACACGATGATTTCATTTTTGAAACAAAAAAAAAATCATGTTTTAGTGTCACTCTGCTGTTACTAGTGTAGGGAGAGGATGCTGCTGGTGATTTCAGGGAGAGAATAGGAGAGAATCTTTGTTCAGAACGTTAATCTAACTAAGTTGTGTGGGTGCAGGGCACAATCTTTTTACCCTGCCCTGAGCCCAGTGACCGAAACAAAATTACTTCTATCCGTCTGTTAGTTAGGTAGGCAGCGCCGGCGGCCATTTTATGCAAGCTCAGTGCACCAGCACTGCATCTGAGCTTTTGTGAAATATAATCTTGAAAAACTGCACTAATAATCTGGTTGTAAAAAAATCACCCTTTTTTGGCAATATACAACATCTGGTGCATTTGCAGGATTAGTCAGTGTACAATTTAAGCTAGAAATACAGGCATCATTTTCTGTTTTTTTTAAAACACTCTTTTTGTGAAAAATACACTATTTTACATCCCTAGCTGCATCTGGACTTGTGAAATTCAAAAGTTATATACAGCTTTCATATTCTGTTAGTAAAAAAAAACTCACTTTTTTGGCAATATACAATATCTGGATTAGTCAGTGTGCAATTTAAGCTAGAAATACAGCCATCATTTTCTGGGTTTTTAAAAACACAGGTTTTTTTTGCCATAATCCACTATTTTACTGATCTGCAAGTGTGAAATTCAAGTTTAATATATGCAGCTTTCATATTCTGTTAGTAAAAAAACACACTTTTTTGGCAATTTACAACATCTGGATTAGTCAGTGTGCAATTTAAGCTAGAAATACAGCCATAATTTTCTGGGTTTTTAAAAACACACTTTTTTGCCAAAATACACAATTTGTTATCGTGAGATACAGTCTTTACATAGTGTGGTTCTATTCAGTTATTGGAAATACAGCCATTTTGGGCACAAATCTTGAATTGCGGCCTAGTGTGGGTCAGGGCGTGTGAGATACACCCTTTATATACAGGGGTTATATTCTTCTATTAATAAAACACCGTTTTTTCGGCAAAATGCACAATTTTTCTGCCCTTGCAGCATCAAGACGTTTGAAATTCCAGGGTTATATACTGCTGTCATATTTAGTTATTAAACAAACACCCGTTTGGGGAAAAAAGTTTATTTTGCAGCCTTTGCTGCATATGTCATTGTGAGATACACCCTTTATATACAGGGGTTATTTTCAGTTATTTGAAATACAGCCATTTTGGGCACAAATCTTTAATTGCGGCCCAGTGTGGGTCAGGGCGTGTGAGATACACCCTTTATATACAGAGGTTATATTCAGTTATTTAAAATACATCCATTTTGGGCACAAATCTTCAATTGCGGCCCAGTGTGGGTCAGGGCGTGTGAGATACACCCTTTATATACAGGGGTTATATTCAGTTATTTGAAATACAGCCATTTTGGACACAAATCTTCAATTGCGGCCCAGTGTGGGTCAGGGCGTGTGAAATACACCCTTTATATACAGGGGTTATATTCAGTTATTTGAAATACAGCCATTTTGGGCACAAATCTTTAATTGCGGCCTAGTGTAGGTCAGGGCATGTGAGATGCACCCTTTATATACAGGGGTTATATTCAGTTATTTGAAATACAGCCATTTTGGGCACAAATCTTTAATTGCGGCCCAGTGTGGGTCAGGGCGTGTGAGATAGACCCTTTAAATACAGTGGTTATATTCAGTTATTTGAAATACAGCCATTTTGGGCACAAATATTTAATTGCGGCCCAGTGTGGGTCAGGGCGTGTGAGATACACACTTTAGATACTGTGGTTCTATTCAGGTATTTGAAATACAGCCATTTTAGGCAAACTAATTTAATTGAGGCCTAGTCTGGATCAGGGCGTGTGAGATACACCCTGTACATACTGTCATTCTATTCTGCTATTAATTAAACACCCATTTATGGCAAGATCCTAAATTTGAGAAATATGAGGAGAGCGTCAAATAAGGGACGTGGCCTTGGTCGTGGTTCTCCTGGTGAAGCTCCTGTTGCAGGGAGAGGACGTGGTCGATCTGTGCCAGGTACACGCACAAGTGAAACCCCTTCCACAGTTGCGAGTAGGCGACAGAACCTGCAGCGGTATTTGGTCGGGCCTAATGCGGCTCTATGAATGGTGAGGCCTGAACAAGTACATGCGATAGTAGATTGGGTTGCTGACAGTGCCTCCAGTTCCTTCACATTGTCCCCAACCCAGTCTCCTGCTAAAAGATCAGGGTTGTCACCTGCAGCCGATGTCCATCAGTCTTTAACCTCACCCCCCTGCAAATCAGCCAAGCAGTCAGAGCCCCAAGTCATGCAGCAGTCTCTTCTGCTTTTTCATGACTCTGTTAGCTGGGTTTCCCAGGGCCATCCACCTAGCCCTGCCCCAGAAGTGGAAGAGATGCCCAACCACTTATCTTTCAAGATGAGTACATGGGAGGACCATCGCAGCACGTCTCGGATGATGACGAAACACAGGTGCCAACTGCTAGGGCTTTCGAAAGTGTGCCAACTGACAAGGGGGCAGGGGTGAAGCCTGGGTGGAAGATGATGTGGAGGACGATGAGGTCCTCGACCCCTCATGGAATAAAGGTCATGCGGGTGACCTATGTAGTTCGGAGGAAGAGGCGGTGGTCGCACAGAGCCACCAGCACAGCAGAAGAGGAAGCAGGGTACAAAAGCGGAGCGGCCGTCCTCTAGACAGTACGCCTGCTACTGCCCACCGCAGCAAGGCACACCAAAGCCAGCTCCAAGGAGTTCCCTGGCGTGGCAGTTCTTCAGACAATAAACGAGTTGCTTGCAAGCTGTGCAATCAGAGCCTGAAGCGAGGCATAAATGTTCTCAACCTGAGCACAACCTGCATGACTAGGCATTTAAGTGCTAAGCACGAGCTGCAGTGGAGTAGACACCGCATGTGCTGAATTTGGTGGTGCAGAGATTCCTTAAAAATGACCCCGATATATCAGAGCTGCTGCATAAAGTGTGGGCCATCTGTGCGCGCTTTTGGCGTTCTCACCCTGCTGCTGCTCGCCTGTCAGCGCTGCAGCGTAACTTCGGCCTTCCTGCTGACCACTTCATATGCGACGTGTCCACAAGTTGGAACTCCACCTTGCACATGCTGGCCAGACTGTGCGAGCAGCAGCAGGCAATAGTGGAGTTTCAGCTGCAGCACGCACGGGTGAGTCGCTCAGCGGAACATCACCCCTTCACCACTAATGACTGGGCCTCTATGCGAGACCTGTGTTCCTTGTTGCGCTGTTTCGAGTACTCCACCAACATGGCCAGTGCCGATAACGCCGTTCTCAGCGTAACTATCCCACTTCTATGCCTCCTTGAAAAAACGCTCCTGGCGATGATGAAAGAGGATGTGGCACCGGCGGAGTTGGAGGAAAAGGGATCATTTTGTAGGGTTTCATTCACAAGTGGCTCCGAGGGTGGGTTCCTGCACCCACAAACGGCAGGTACACAATTGTCCAGCCAGGGCACAGTTCCGGAGGATGACGAAGTGGAGGATGAGAAGTAGGAGATGGAGGAGGAGGAACCAAGTTCACAGCAGGGTGGCACCCAGACCAGCTCATGGCTATCAATGGTGCGTGGCTGGGGGGATATAGAGGACACAGACGATACACCTCCCACAGAGGACAGCTTTTCGTTGCTTCTGGGCAGCCTGGCACACATGAGCGATTACATGCTGCAGTGTCTCCGCAACGACCGCCGAGTTGCCCACATTCTAACTTGTGCTGATTACTGGGTGGCCACACTGCTGGATCCCCGTTACAAGGACAATGTACTGTCCTTAATTCCGTCACTGGAGCGTGATCGTTAGATGCGCGAGTACAAGCACACGCTGGTAGACGCGCTGTGGGTGGCATTCCCACCTGACAGCGGGGGCACAGTGGAAGCACAAGGAGAAGGCAGAAGAGGAGGAAGAGGTCGCCAACGCAGCTGGGGCACCGCCAGCACATCAGAAGGCAGGGTTAGCATGGCCGAAATGTGGAAAAGCTTTGTCAGCACTCCACAACAACCAGCACCACCAGCTGATATGGAACGTCTTAGCAGGAGGCAGCATTTCACCAACATGGTGAAGCAGTACGCCTACACGCACTGAATGATGTGTCTGCCCCCTTCAACTTCTGGGTCTCCAAATTGGGCACATGGCCTGAGCTTGCCCTTTACGCCTTGGAGGTGCTGGCCTGCCCTGCAGCCAGTGTATTATCTGAACGTGTGTTTAGCACGGCAGGGAGCGTCATCACAGACAAGCGCAGCCGCCTGTCCACAGCCAATGTGGACAAGCTCGCGTTCATTAAAATAGAATAGAGATGTATACCTGCCTTAACCAGCCATTGTTATACTGCAGCGCAATTTTTCATTCTTGTACTTTGTATATTTTGTGTACCCTAATTAAAAAAAAATAAAAACAGTCTTGGCTACCTCGTCCTCCTCCACCGCTGCTTCCACCTACACGGCTACGTCCACCGCTTCCTCAAACTCCTACTCCATATGGAACTCCACCTCATAAATCAATTTTTTTATTTATTTGTACGTATTTTATTTTATGTCATTTCACTACTTTGTCAGTTACATTTTCTGGTGAAATTCACAAATTTTTGGGTGTGATGTACCACTGCTATACCTACTATACTATACTGCGCTTTAATACTTTGTCCCATATTTCCGCTCTATAATTTTAAATTTGAAACAATTAATCCTCCCTTGGATGTGGTCTCTCTTTCTCACGCTCCCTCTCCGGCGTGGAACCCTGATTCGCTGATAACCGTGATCAACATGGTAGGCTCAGAAAAGAACATCGAAAGTTGATAGAGAAGATATCCAAATGGATGGTGGATGTCACTTGGGTACTTCTACATAGGTGACAGGAACATAAATGTAAAAAAATCGTCTGTTACATTGTCAGGTGACATTTTTAAAATTTTGCCGGATAGAAACCCCTGCTCGGCATAGTTGACAGGGAATAAAATTTAAGAAATTCTTCATTATTTGATGCGCGCCACATCCTTTCATTCAATGCTTAAACTTTAAAAAGTTGTCCCACTTTTACGCTTTAATACTTTGTCCCATATTTCCCCTCTATAATTTTAAATTTGAAACAGATAATCCTCCCTTGGATGTGGTCTCTCTTTCTCACGCTCCCTCTCCGGCGTGGAACCCTGATTCGCCGATAACTGTGATCAACATGGTAGGCTCAGAAAAGAACATCAAAAGTTGATAGAGAAGATATCCAAATGGATGGTGGATGTCACGGACGTCACGGACGTGCGATCAGGCAGAAGTTAGCTAGAGTCAACAAAGCGGCAGCAGGGCCTCTCCTGTCTAAAGTTTCCAAATCAAAAATACCACAGTGACATTCCCTATAATTTTGAATTAATCATTCCAATAACAGGGCATCTTAAGAGTAGTGTTGAGCGCAAATATTCGCATAGGGAATATTATTCGCGAATATCGCAACTTTGATAATTCGCGAATATTGTGAATATAGTGCTATATATTCGTTATATCGAATATTCATCATTTTCTCCATCTGAACACATGATTCCTTCCGCTTAAAATGCTTGTGGGCCAATGACTCATTGGCCCACAAAAAAGAAGCAGGGAGGAATCAAGAGTTTAGATGGCAAAAAATGACGAATATTCTAAAAAACTAATATATAGCACTATATTGAATATATTCGTTTTTTTTAGAATATTCGTCATTGACGAATATTCTAAAAAACGAACATATAGCACTATATCACATATATTCGTTTTATAGAATATTCTTTTTTTTTCCCCCAATTAGTACAGTTATTGCCCTTCGGCCTGGTGGTTAGAATATACCATTGGATCTGAGTTTTCACAATCTAACTCAGATACGATGGTATATTCTAACCATCAGGCGTTCCCATGGTGATCCTCCCCATGTGGCTCAGGTGCTTTTTAATTAGCAGAAGTCTGCAAAGGGTTTATATATTCCTACCACATCTCAGTTGGAGTTCCTGAGAGGCTGTGAACAGGTGAGCCATTTGCACCAGTTCACATGCGGCGCTGGACGGCGGCCGTCTCTGCTTCTGTGCCGTGCTGGTGGAGTGATGGGACCCGGGGCCCATGTGGCCTCACTGTACAGTGGGGCCGCTGTGCGGCTGCTGGATCCCATTGCCTGCTGGAGCGGTGTGGAGGCGTGTCGGTCGCCGCACGGCTCTGCGCCATGGTTAGAGTAGGTTCCCACTTAAACAAGAGGCATCCTTGTCGCGGTAAGTGGGCCTATGCGCTTTGATCAAACTGTATACTAATTGCCTCTCTATAGTGCACAGCAAATGATTGATAGCATCGCTGTATAGCCATGTTTTATCATAAGAAATGCTGATAATTGAAAACAGTTGTACATCAGAAGCATAGGTATGAGGATGTGCGATTTAGAGATTCTCTCCACATATCCATACAATTTAGGCTATAAACTTCTTTTCCCCCCTCCCCTGAATCAGCACTCCTCCCCATGTGGCTCAGGTGCTTTTTAATTAGCAGAAGTCTGCAAAGGGTTTATATATTCCTACCACATCTCAGTTGGAGTTCCTGAGAGGCTGTGAACAGGTGAGCCATTTGCACCAGTTCACATGCGGCGCTGGACGGCGGCCGTCTCTGCTTCTGTGCCGTGCTGGTGGAGTGATGGGACCCGGGGCCCATGTGGCCTCACTGTACAGTGGGGCCGCTGTGCGGCTGCTGGATCCCATTGCCTGCTGGAGCGGTGTGGAGGCGTGTCGGTCGCCGCACGGCTCTGCGCCATGGTTAGAGTAGGTTCCCACTTAAACAAGAGGCATCCTTGTCGCGGTAAGTGGGCCTATGCGCTTTGATCAAACTGTATACTAATTGCCTCTCTATAGTGCACAGCAAATGATTGATAGCATCGCTGTATAGCCATGTTTTATCATAAGAAATGCTGATAATTGAAAACAGTTGTACATCAGAAGCATAGGTATGAGGATGTGCGATTTAGAGATTCTCTCCACATATCCATACAATTTAGGCTATAAACTTCTTTTCCCCCCTCCCCTGAATCAGCACTCCTCCCCATGTGGCTCAGGTGCTTTTTAATTAGCAGAAGTCTGCAAAGGGTTTATATATTCCTACCACATCTCAGTTGGAGTTCCTGAGAGGCTGTGAACAGGTGAGCCATTTGCACCAGTTCACATGCGGCGCTGGACGGCGGCCGTCTCTGCTTCTGTGCCGTGCTGGTGGAGTGATGGGACCCGGGGCCCATGTGGCCTCACTGTACAGTGGGGCCGCTGTGCGGCTGCTGGATCCCATTGCCTGCTGGAGCGGTGTGGAGGCGTGTCGGTCGCCGCACGGCTCTGCGCCATGGTTAGAGTAGGTTCCCACTTAAACAAGAGGCATCCTTGTCGCGGTAAGTGGGCCTATGCGCTTTGATCAAACTGTATACTAATTGCCTCTCTATAGTGCACAGCAAATGATTGATAGCATCGCTGTATAGCCATGTTTTATCATAAGAAATGCTGATAATTGAAAACAGTTGTACATCAGAAGCATAGGTATGAGGATGTGCGATTTAGAGATTCTCTCCACATATCCATACAATTTAGGCTATAAACTTCTTTTCCCCCCTCCCCTGAATCAGCACTCCTCCCCATGTGGCTCAGGTGCTTTTTAATTAGCAGAAGTCTGCAAAGGGTTTATATATTCCTACCACATCTCAGTTGGAGTTCCTGAGAGGCTGTGAACAGGTGAGCCATTTGCACCAGTTCACATGCGGCGCTGGACGGCGGCCGTCTCTGCTTCTGTGCCGTGCTGGTGGAGTGATGGGACCCGGGGCCCATGTGGCCTCACTGTACAGTGGGGCCGCTGTGCGGCTGCTGGATCCCATTGCCTGCTGGAGCGGTGTGGAGGCGTGTCGGTCGCCGCACGGCTCTGCGCCATGGTTAGAGTAGGTTCCCACTTAAACAAGAGGCATCCTTGTCGCGGTAAGTGGGCCTATGCGCTTTGATCAAACTGTATACTAATTGCCTCTCTATAGTGCACAGCAAATGATTGATAGCATCGCTGTATAGCCATGTTTTATCATAAGAAATGCTGATAATTGAAAACAGTTGTACATCAGAAGCATAGGTATGAGGATGTGCGATTTAGAGATTCTCTCCACATATCCATACAATTTAGGCTATAAACTTCTTTTCCCCCCTCCCCTGAATCAGCACTCCTCCCCATGTGGCTCAGGTGCTTTTTAATTAGCAGAAGTCTGCAAAGGGTTTATATATTCCTACCACATCTCAGTTGGAGTTCCTGAGAGGCTGTGAACAGGTGAGCCATTTGCACCAGTTCACATGCGGCGCTGGACGGCGGCCGTCTCTGCTTCTGTGCCGTGCTGGTGGAGTGATGGGACCCGGGGCCCATGTGGCCTCACTGTACAGTGGGGCCGCTGTGCGGCTGCTGGATCCCATTGCCTGCTGGAGCGGTGTGGAGGCGTGTCGGTCGCCGCACGGCTCTGCGCCATGGTTAGAGTAGGTTCCCACTTAAACAAGAGGCATCCTTGTCGCGGTAAGTGGGCCTATGCGCTTTGATCAAACTGTATACTAATTGCCTCTCTATAGTGCACAGCAAATGATTGATAGCATCGCTGTATAGCCATGTTTTATCATAAGAAATGCTGATAATTGAAAACAGTTGTACATCAGAAGCATAGGTATGAGGATGTGCGATTTAGAGATTCTCTCCACATATCCATACTCGTTAGAATATACCGCCAGGGCGCTGTGATCCGCGCAATTAACTCCTCAGTTGTGGGTTAATTGCGCTAATCACAGCGCCCTGTGCGCCCCCCACCTCCCCAGTATTAAAATAATTGGTGGCCAGTGCGCCCCTCCCCCAGTATTAAAATAATTGGTGGCCAGTGCGCCCAACCCCCCCATCCCCCCAGTATTAAAATCATTGGTGGCAGTGGCCACAGGGTCCCCCTCCCCCCCTGGCAGTGGCCACAGGGTCCCCCATCCTCCCCCCCCCCCGTCATTGGTGGCAGCAGGCAGTTTCACTCAGCAGCATTTACTTACCTGCGGGGCTCTCCTCCTTCTGAGAACTCACAGGTTTATGCTCTGCATATGCCTTCAGCAATGCGCCGCATAGACCTGTGAGTTCTCAGAAGGAGGAGAGCCCCGCAGGTAAGTAAATGCTGCTGAGTGATTAACTAACCATGGCAGCCAGGACTTCAGTAGCGTTCTGGCTGCCATGGTAATCGATCGAAGCCCGGCCATTACGCTGGGACTCGATCGGAACTGCTTGCTGCCACCAATGACGGGGGAGGAGGGGGACCCTGTGGCCACTGCCACCAATGATTTTATTACTAAGGGGGAGGGGGGGTTAGGGCGCACTGGCCACCAATTATTTTAATACTGGGGAGGGGGGGTTAGGGCGGACTGGCCAACAGATATTTTAAAACTGGGGGGGCGCACTGGCCACCAATTATTTTAATACTGGGGGGAGGGCGCACAGGGCGCTGTGATCCGCGCAATTAACCCGCACATGAGGGGTTAATTGCGCGGATCACAGCGCCCTGGCGGTATATTTTTAACTTTAAGCGTCCCTGTCACCATGGGAACGCCTGGTGGTTACAATATACCATCGGATCTGAGTTAGATCGTGAAAACTCAGATCCGATGTTATATTCTAACCACCAGGCGTTCCCATGAGGAGGAGTATGCAGAAGGGCAATAACTGTACTAATTGGGGGGGGGGGGGGGGAAATGAATATTCTAAAAAAACTAATATATGTGATATAGTGCTATATATTAGTTTTTTAGAATATTCGTCATATTGTAAGATAGCAAATATTCGTAAATTACACATATAGACTGAAATTTCACTAATGTAGTGCTATAATCTTTTTTTTTTTTAGTTTAATTTTTTTGTCTCTTTCTGATTCAGAAAGAGACAAAAAAATTAGACAAAAAAAAAGATTATAGCACTACATTAGTGAAATTGCAGTCTATATGTGTATTTTACGAATATTCGCTATATTGCTATAACTTCATTTTTTAGAATATTCGTCATATTCTAAAACAAGAATATATGGCGAATATTCATAAAATACAAAAAAAAATCGCAATACGCGATTAATTACATCGCATATTATTCGCGATAAATAGCATAATGAAGAATATTAGATTTTGACGAATATAAGATGAATATTCAATCGAATATTCGCAAAATATCGCGAAATTGAATATGGCACCTCCCGCTCATCACTACTTAAGAGTCCTGTATTGTTATTTATCATCACTTCCTCCCCGAGTTGGGAGTGGGTAATTGCCGCACGCCACCTAATTTCCTCATAATTCTTCCGTTTTAATAGCTTCTCCCACATTTCCGCTCGATCACAATTAAATTTCATCCATTGACCTCCCTTGCATGTGGTATCCTTTTCTCAGGCTCCCTCTCGGGCCTGGAACCCTAATTTCCCGTCACCCCTGATCACCATGGTAGGCGCATAAAAGAAAATCGAAAGTTGATAGAGCAGATATCAAATTGGATCGTGAACATCACGGGGACGTGCGACATGGTGGGGTAGTAAGCGTGCACATGCCTACACGAACTGATTGACAGGGGTCAGCCCCTGCAACTTCTGGGTCTCCAAATTGGGCACATGGTCTGAGCTTGCCCTTTACCCCTTGGAGGTGCTGGCCTGCCCGGCAGCCAGTGTATTGTCTGAACGTGTGCTTAGTACGACTGGAGGGGGTTATCACAGGTTATATTTCCCAATGTTTTGGGGTGTACCCTAATTTAAAAAATAAAAATTAATTTAAAACCAAAAATCAGTGTAGGCTACCTCCTCCTCCTCCACCGCCGCTTCCACATCCACCGCCACATCCAACGCCTCCTCAACCTCCTACTCCATATTGACCTCATCCTCCTAGATCAAGATTATTATTTTTTATTTTTACATATTTTATGTTATTTAAAGTCATTTCCTTATTCTCATTTGTTTTCAGAGCACTTGCCATGCTCTTAACCACATTTTGACGCCATTTGCTGCCCTCTAGCCCTTTCCATTACATTTTTACAGCCATTTTAGTGCTCAAAAGTTTGGGTCCTTATTGACTTCAATGGGATTCGGCTTCGGGGTCAAGTTCAGGTTAAGTTCGGGTCCCGAACTCGAACTTTTTTGTGAAGTTCGGCCGAACCCGTCGAACCCGAACATCCAGATGTCCGCTCAACTCTATGATCTAACCTGTCAGATGAACATTAAGAAAAAATATAAAAATAAAAACTGTGCCAAAACAACTATTTTTCATTACCTTGCCTCACAAAAAGTGAGAGCAACCAAAAATCATATGTACCCGGAAAGAGTGCCAACAAAACTGCCACCTTATCCCATAGTTTCCAAAATAGGGTCACTTTTTTGGAGTTTGTACTCTAGGAGTGCATCGGGGGTCTTAAAATGTGACATGGCAACTTAAAATTATCCCAGTGAAATCTGCCCTCCAAAAAGATATGGCGCTCCTTTTTTCTGTGCCCTGCTGTGTGCCCATACAGTGGTTTACAATCACAAATAGGGTGTTTCTGTAAACTACAGATTTAGGTTAATAAATATTGAGTTTTGTTTGGCTGTTAACCCTTGATTTTTTAGATGAAAAAAATGGATTAAAATGGAAAATCTGCCATAAAAGTGAAATTCTGAAATTTCATCTACATTTTCCTTTAATTCTTGTGGAACACCTAAAGGGTTAACAAAGTTTGTAAAATCAGTTTTGAATAGCTTGAGGGGTGTAGTTTCTAAAATGGGGTCATTTATGGGTGGTTTCTTTCATGTAAGCCCCACAGTGACTTCATAAGTGAACTGGTCCTTAAAATAGTGGGTTTTGGAAAAAAAAATAAAAAATTCAAGATTTCCTTCTAAACTTCTAAGCCTTCTAACATCCCCAAAAAATAAAATGGCATTCACAAAATGATCCAAACAGGAAGTAGACACATGGGAAATGTAAAGTAATAACTATTAAATGAGCTATCACTATCTGTTTCAAATGCAGAGAAATTGAAATTTGTAAAGCTGCAAATTTTTCTTTTTTTTTGTAAATTTGGGATTTTTTAAATAAATTTAAATAAAATATATTGACTGAAATTTACCACTATCATGAAGTACAATGTGGCACAAGAAAACAATGTCAGAATGGCTTGGATAAGTAAAAGCGTTCCAAAGTTATTATCACATAACATGACACATGTCAAATTTCCAAAAAACGGCCTGGTCCTTAAGGTAAAATATGGCACTTGGCAGGGTCCTGAAAGGGTTAACTGAAAATAATCTATAATAATATATTTTATGTATATTTCCAGTTATATTTGTTTTTCCAGTAATATTTTCATTAGTATTTCATTTTACTTTTTTTTTTTACTTTTCCAGAGAGTTTCTCAGGGACAAAGTAAAGCTGGTTTATTATTTATGGGCCCAACCCATGTGAATTTGTTTTAGCATGCTACACAAGGACTTAAATTCAGAAAAGTATCAAATAGGGATCTGGGTACTGATATAGTATCCTGGAATAGGATAGACTTAAAAAATCTTAATATCAGAGACAAAGATTTTGTAGGAGGGTTGGAGCAGTTACTGCTTAAAAAGGGAATAGTGGATTTAAACACTCTAGCTGAAGTAAAGATTGATATTCAGAACATTCTCACAATTGCTTTAGATTTAGTTCAGAAGACTGTGAAGGCACTAAATGGTTCACTTAGTTATAATACTTTGTCCAAAGCTATGGTTTATGGTATGATAGGAAAATGTTGAGTGAACACCTAAGGACTTCAGGAAATAAAGCAAGTTGAGTGGCCAAGAATAATGGACTCCATCTGGTCGGGTACTCTGCTATAGAAAAACTGGACTATATTCCTGTATGGACTACACCACCAAACCCTTTTCACAAAGGAATTGTACTTGGGGAGCATAGCACTTGTGTGTATATATAAATATATATATATATATATATATATATATAAACTTCTACAAAACAGTTTTCTCATCAGAGAAGGCCAAGTATGGAAATCAATAGATCCCCTATTGATGTCACATATAAAAACAGGTATGGCTGTGCTCCTGTACGCCAGAGCTGGAGG
Source organism: Bufo bufo (assembly GCF_905171765.1). Taxonomy (NCBI): domain Eukaryota; kingdom Metazoa; phylum Chordata; class Amphibia; order Anura; family Bufonidae; genus Bufo; species Bufo bufo. Next base: position 317,958,960 of record NC_053390.1, read on the forward strand.
ATATGGATGGCTATGCTGCCACACATGCTGGAAGCTGTCTAGTCCAACTGTAAAAATCCAACTCGGGATGGAAGCAGATAATCCATAGAAATGGACTCAAAATCTGTGCATTAGGGGTGTCCTCGTTCACATAGCAACCAAGAATGCAGTGCCAGATGCTTCTCACAGGGTGCTATGTGAATTTGACACATGGACAGATGACTGCAGAAGAACTAACATCAAATTAAACCAAATTTCTATTTACATTATTCAGAAGGACTTAGGTGATTGGGAAGCAATGGCTTCTCCACTGTTTAAGAATATACCACCACTTGCAATTGAATTGGACACATTTTATTTAAGAAGAATGATAGCAAAATTATAGAATTAGAGAAATTGGTTAAAGAAAAAAAAATGCTAAAAGGATGACTCTTTACTATGAACAATGTCTACAATATTCCAACTCATGCAATTTATGTTAATATATGTATTGTTTGGATTGTATTGCTATGGGAGAAAACAAATTAAGATGATGAAGAAAAGGAAGATACACCTAGAATTAGCAGAGATACTTAGGTATAAACAAGAATGAGTATTGTGTTGTGAATCAATTCAGATCTGAATCGATTCAAGTGGGAGAGTATTGGTCTACTACAGTGATGGTGAACCTTTTACAGACCGAGTGCCAAAAGTGTAACCCAAAATCCCACAACTTTATCGCAAAGTTCCAACGCGGCAATTTAACCTGAATACTACAGTCCAATATAGCATATCCTCCATGTACTTTATCATTTAGCTATAATAGCCTGCCTGCATTCAGTGCACTGCCTGTGCCGTTCATAGTGCGCCCTGCGCTGATGAATGGCATATTGGTACACCATAGACTTTTTCCAGGGTGCGGGTGCCCACAGAGAGGGCTCTGAGTGCCGCCTCTGGCACCAGTGCCATAGGTTCGCCACCACTGGTCTACTATATACGTTTAAAAAACTCTATCATCTACAGTCAAGCTATCAGATACAACCGCATGTGTTAAAACTCTACAGACAGGGGTAAACACCTTGGAAACCTCAAAAAGGCATTTTTGAGTCAGGGATACCATCTAACTACAGTGGAAAACCAATTGCCAGAACCATCAGATTACAAAGGAGGGAGCTCCTAAAATACAAAACAAGAAAATCATTAGTTACCTCTAGTCGTCACCTACAACCCAAATCTGGAAATTCTAAGAAAGGTTTTGCGGAGACTACATCCAATACTACAAAAAGATGACTGTTTCAAATACATATTTCCAGACCCCCCACTCCTGTGCTACAGACAGCCCCTTAATCTCAAAAACATCATTGTCAGAAGCCCACTGTCCTCTCCAACAAGAGAAACATTCCCTTGCAAATAGACTTAATGTAAGACCTGTCCATACATAATGACCACTAACAAGGAGCAGGTTCCCAGTAGAGATCAGGACTAGTGTTTATCGAGCACCAAAGTGCTCAGGTGCTCTGGCCGAATACATCGGTATGCTCGTGTACTCTACCGAGCACAATGGAAGTCAATGGGAGAACCCCAGGCACCCCATGCTCTGAACAGAAGAGGCTGCCTGGTTCACAAAAAAAGGTTAAATATTGATGGAAACCCCATCAAAATGGTTTGGAAACAGCATTAAGAGGATAGCTGGATGGGTCTTGGACTCCTATTATCTACGACATACAATAGACAACAACACAAAGGCTTTATGCCAAAAGCCAGGTATATGCAAGCCATCAATCTATCCATGAGACAAATAACAGGCTAAGTCAGCATACCTTACAATGGTGCACTATGAGACATTCCAAACCAGCTCTCATCTGAATGAGAGCCAGTAAGCCTCAAAGTTACTTCAGATCTGTTGGATGGCTTGGGTGGACCAGCGCACCTAGATCAATATCATTAGGGTGACAAAAAGTTTTTATGATTTTCCTAACATAATATTCAATAACCTTTCTATACAGTTTTGGCATGTAAAAACTCATTTGCATAAACATAGGCATATGGGAAAGACATGCAAATGAGCAGAATCTGCCCTTGTTTTTCAGCTGAAAAACCATTTGCATGGAAAATTTTCGATCTACACTACTCATGAACAGCGGTATCTATTGGTTTCATAGTCTTATGAAAAGACTAATGAGTCATTACAAGCAGGGCAATAGTCCTTAGATACACCCTAGCAAGCTTATATTACCACAGATAAAGTGCTAGAAGATGTGTGATTGATAGCAGCAATCCGATATACACCTCAGTGTTAGCGTAGGCTATTTTAGGCTGAGTGCTACAATGATCTAATGATCTGTATCTAAACACTATTGCAACCATGACCACAACATCCCAGACATGAAAGTATTGATATTAAAAGGGAATTTCAAATCACAGAGGGACAGGAGAATCTGAGAATACAAGTTGATGATAACCTTTGACATACTCAGATCAGGAATGAATGTGTCTCATGGATTTATGTCCGTCTATATTTCTTTAGGAATGTGGCCTTCAGACCTTCAGGGTTCATCTGTACCGTATTTTTCTAAAGTATTATCTATACCGTATTTTTCGCCCCATAAGACGTACTTTTTCTCCCCCCAAAATGGGGGAGAAATGCCCCTGCGCCTTATGGGGCGAATGCTTGCAGTTTTACTTCGCAAGCTGCGATGTACGAGCGAGCGGGGACTCGTGGAGGGACTGGGAGGAGGATCTGGGGGCTGGCAATAGCGGCGGGGCGGTGCAGTCAGTGTAGTATAGCCCCGCCCCACCACTCCGGTATACTAATATAAGATGTCTTATTCAATTAATAGTTATTAAACATGCCCCCTCACTCCTAATAGTACCTTACATCCTAATCGCTTCTGTAGAATGCAGGCAGGCAGGCCGGGCGGGCGGCAGCGTAACTCCCTGATGTCACGTGCCTGCGCCGCCTACTTTATGAATAAAGCAGGCGGCGCAGGCAGCTGACGTCAGTGAGGGACGCGCCGGCCGCCCGGCCTGCCTGCCTGGGTTCTACTGAAGCGGTTAGGATGAAAGGTACTATTAGGAGTGAGGGGGCATGTTTAATAAGTATTCATTGAATAACACATCTTATATTTGTATACTAGAGCAGTGGCGGCGGCGGGGCGGGGATCTGTGGATGGCACAGTTATGGGCTGGCGGGGGTCTGTGGATGGCACTGTTATGGGCTGGGGGGGTCTGTGGATGGCACTGTTATGGGCTGGGGGGGTCTGTGGATGGCACTGTTATGGGCTGGGGGTCTGTGGATGGCACATATATAACAGTGCCACCCACAGATCCCCCCTCTAACAGTGCCATCCACAGATCCCCCCAGCCCATAACAGTGCCATCCCCAGATCCCCCCCTGTAACATTGCCATCCACAGATCCCCCCCTGTAACAGTGCCAGCCACAGATCCGCCTGTAACAGTGCAAGCCACAGATCCCCCCATAACAGTGTCCATCACAGATCCCCCCCATTACAGTGTCCGTCATCCACAGATCCACCCCATAACAGTGTCCGTCATCCACAGATCCCCCCCATAACAGTGTCCGTAATCCACAGATCCCCCCCATAACAGTGTCCGTCACAGATCCCCCCCCCATAACAGTGTCCGTCATCCACAGATCCACCCCATAACAGTGTCCGTCATCCACAGATCCCCCCCATAACAGTGTCCGTCATCCACAGATCCCCCCCATAACAGTGTCCGTCATCCACAGATCCCCCCATAACAGTGTTCGTCATCCACAGATCCCCCCATAACAGTGTCCGTCATCCACAGATCCCCCATAACAGTATCCGTCATCCACAGATCCCCCCATAACAGTGTCCGTCATCCACAGATCCCCCCTCTAACAGTGCCATCCACAGATCCCCCCAGCCCATAACAGTGCCATCCCCAGATCCCCCCCCTGTAACAGTGCCATCCACAGATCCCCCCCTGTAACAGTGCCATCCACAGATCCCCCCCTGTAACAGTGCAAGCCACAGATCCCCCTGTAACAGTGCAAGCCACAGATCCCCCCGTAACAGTGTCCGTCACAGATCCCCCCGATAACAGTGTCCGTCATCCACAGATCCACCCCATAACAGTGTCCGTCATCCACAGATCCCCCCATAACAGTGTCCGTCATCCACAGATCCCCCCATAACAGTGTCCGTCATCCACAGATCCCCCCCATAACAGTGTCCGTCATCCACAGATCCCCCCATAACAGTGTTAGTCATCCACAGATCCCCAGTAATAGTGCTATCCACAAACCACCATTAGTTCCAAACCCACAGCACACCTTTTGGTTAAAACATTTTTTTTTCTTATTTTCCTCCCCAAAAACCTAGGTGCGTCTTATGGGCCGGTGCGTCTTATAGGGCGAGAAATACGGTAATTCTCATGTATAATTGATTCAACAATTTATTGTTACAACTGTTTGTTTACTCCTCCACTCATATTGATCTGCTTTACATTACTTGTCTCATCTACCACATTATTCCTATGTACTTGTGTATAAACATGTGAATCTTCAGACAATGCATTAAGAGACGCCTGATGAAGAGGCCCAAGTAGCCTCGAAAGCTTGCAATTTTGTTGTCATCTTTTATCGGTATCAACCACTGAGGAATCTCAAGCTTTTTTCATCTTACATTTATTTATACATATATTATAGTATGTTCATACAATGCCATTACATTGTTTTAACATTGAAGGATATTTAAAAAGGTTCTTCTCATGCTTATATAACACCTATGGTGCAGAGTTTGCTATACAGACAGAGCCTGAGCAGTAGCCGGGTTTGGGGTGGCCCCAATGCAACGCTGGGTCCCCCGGACACTGTCAAGATGGTCACCACATGTTGCTGCTCTCCAAAAGGGATGGTAAGACTTGATGCACCCCAATGGGAAATAAGTCCAGATATTTAGGGTCTGCAGTAAACCAGTGTGCTTCTTTACTGGAGGAATTCAGGTGCAAAAGAATACAGGCAAGGCATAGGGCTGGCTTATTCAGTCTCCTCTCTGGCAGAAGAAGGGTTTGATGCTGAGAAAAGGCCTGAGCTAGCTTTTCCTCTGTCCCTCAGAAGGCTGGAAGCCTGGTCAAAGGCTGGTGATCCCGGGTCTGTGGCAGAGTATCCCAGTCTCAGCATCTTCATCTGGTCACTCAAGTAGTCTGGCAGAGTCTCCTCTTCTAAGCACTGATCCCTAACTGCAGAACACTAGGGTGTCTGACTGCTTTCCTTATATACAGTTTCTAGCTGAACTAGAACCTTCTAGTGGGAGGGGTGGAGTAGAGAAACTCAGCACAATACAATTTTACACTTTTCGACTCTGAAAGACTTGCATTAGAGCTTCAATGATAGTCAATGGCAATTACATAGCAGTTTATCCAGACAAAAACAGGTTTACAGACATAATAACATAGTAGCATTTAAAAGATCAGTCTGTCTGGTTTTGGTGGTAAACAACCCCGGCTTTTTACCTTCTCTGGCTTCTCATTATTAGCTAAAAAGTCCCAAAAGTCTTTGTGTTCATTAACCCTTTCCATAATGCTCTGCAATCACAGTGCAAATAAACAGGATTACCCCCTTAAGTTAACCCCTTAATGTGAAATAACGAGTTGATGACTTTGCATAGGGGAAATAGGCAAATGTCCACAAATGTTTAGACTTCAAAGTACCCCTGCTCCAGGGCACTACCCTTGCTTGGTTCCACTGGATTTATTGTTTATAGCAAAGGGTACTATTGTATGTGTCCTAGGCCCACACAGATGCTCCCAGATGGGGTAATTATCCCTCCACATTGCAAATGTACAATCACCACCACTAAAACAATACTACAAAATCAACCAAATAGCAAGTACATTTAGTTTTAAAAATACCACTGGACATGCATGTTTAGGTTTAACATTTTGTACTGGCCCATTAGATGTCTTCCACATGTTAGTCAATGGGTAAAAATTTTATAAGAAGGAACACTGAGAAGAGATTAGGTATGAGTGAACTAAGGGGGGTGGGGGGGTGTTGTGGATGAATGAACTGAATATGAATGAATTGAGGTGATGGATGAATAAACTGAGGTAATATAATTCTGGGTATTACTGAAAATTAGCTATTGAAAATCAGACTTTGCTTTCGAATTGTGATTAAACAGAATAATAATAAAAAATTAAAAAAAACTATGAAACTGCCCTTTACAAAAACTATGGAACCCCTAGAAAATATTTAAAATAATTTGACCAAAGGGACATGTTAAACCTAGGGTGCTGGCATGTGGTGCAGTTGTGATGCACTTGAAAACTGCATGCAGTTGACATGAAATTTCTACATTTGATACACAGTTTTCTTTTTAGCCAGTTTAGAAACCTCATTAAACCCTAGTACTCTGTGTAGTAGAAATCATCTAAATTATTTCCTTAATTTCAGCTGGGTACAATCAAAAAGTTTGTTGTGAATGCATATTTGTTAATGCAGTAAACTGCATCAGAACTGCATCAAAACGACACTGTGTGCAAGAACCCTAAGTTGTGTCCTGTAATTAGCATCACAGTTGTCTTAAAACTTGTAATCAGTCAGTCTGTCTATTATAAGGGTGTCACTGTGCTGCTTGGCATCATCCTGTGTACCACACTGAACATGGACCAAACAGGAGATTAGAAAGAAAGAAATAGACAAACATGGTAAAGGTTATAAGACCATATCCAAACAGCTTGGTGTTCCTGATACTACAGTTGCACATATTATTCAGAAGTTTATGGTCTATAGGACAGTAGCCAACCTCTGTGGATGGGGACACAAGAGGAAAACTGATGACAAATTGAAAAGATGGATAATAAAAATGGTAACCAAAGAGCCCAGAAATACTTCCAAAGAGATTAGAGGTGATCTCCACGGCCAAGGTACATCAGTGTTAGATAGCACCATCCATTGCTGTCTTCCATTAAGTGGACTTAATGGAAGACAACAAAGGAGGAAACCACTGTTGAAAGCCAATCATAGAAAAGCAAGACTGGAATTTGCCAAAATGCATATTGACAAATCCACAAAGAAAATGTTCTGTGGACAGATAAGACAAAGCTAGAGCTAAATTATTCTGTTGAACCACAAGTTAAAAACAAGGTCTGATGTTCACTAGTTGATTTTCTGTAATTTTGTATCTATTATTTCTTTTGTTATTTGTAAGTTATTTAAGTGACTGTTGTGAGTTTATCTTTATTTAACAGAAGGATACCAACAATTTTGTCCATGTGTGTGGGTAGCCATCAGATCTCATGATATTAGCAATCAGTGTAGAAATACAGATAATTTACTTTTAGGAATAGGACATGTTTCTTTTTATGGCCTATCCAATCCAGTGATATATCGGGCAATGGTTGTGGACCCACTACACCAACTAACCAATGTGACTTTGGGCTAACTCTAACAGCATTACCTTGGCAGTCCCCTTTTATCCACACTTTAATGCCTATATAGCGATCTGCTCTTCACTGCAGGGAATGACTAGGTCGGTACTTCATGAGACAAAAGTTTTCTACACTGGCGGAGGACAATTTTGTTCATTTAGGCATGGCAATGCCACATGTCGTGTGGAAAATCCTCTCTGAGATGACACTAGGGGATGGACAAGACAGTACAGAGAGAACTGGGCCAGTTCCTGACACTGTTCCAATCTGCCACTAGTGATGAGCGGCAGGGGAAATATTCAAATTCGCGATAAATCACGAATATTTAGGCGAATATTCGCCAAATATTCGTGATTTCGTGATATTCGTGAAATTCTTTTCAATTGCGCTATTATGCGCGCGCACGTACGCATGCACGCACTATTAGCTAATAGCTACATAAGTGAGGAAAATGGTTGGCAGCAACTTTCGAGATGGTGAGGAAGAACGGTAAGTAATTGTACATTACAGCACTGTTTTAGATTTAAATTCCATGCATGTCATAACAATAGCTTTATATGCAGATAGAGTTTTTCAAAGTATTTGAGATCGCACAAATCACCACTATTGATTCGAATATTTTAGCGCAATACATACAACTTCACCTTTAATCAGGTTTGACAGCATAATACTGATTGTTGAACTTAGTATTGCTGGGACATCACAGCACTATTTCTGTAGCATGCATGTACGGACAGCAGAGAAATCTCTTTCATATGCACAATGCACATTTATTTTCCTACCACACACTATATATATATATATATATATATATATATATATATAAACATAGAAACATAGAATGTGTCGGCAGATACGAACTATTTGGCCCATCTAGTCTGCCCAATATACTGAATACTATGAATAGCCCTTGGCCCTATCTTATATGAAGGATGGCCTTATGCCTATCCCATGCATGCTTAACCCTTTCATGACCAAAGGTCATTGATGCCCCAGTGTCCAGGTCAAAATTTACAAATCTGACATGCGTCACTTTTTGTGGTAATAGATATGGAACACTTTTATTTATCCAAGCCATTCTGAGATTGTTTTCTCGTGACACATTGTACTTCATGACAGTCATAAATTTGAGTCAATATATTTCACCTTTTATTTATGAAAAAATCCCAAATTTACCAAAAATTTTAAAAAATTAGCAATTTTCTAAATTTCTATTTCTCTGCTTCTAAAACAGAAAGTGATACCTCATAAAATATTTATTACTTAACATTCCCCATATGTATACTTTATGTTGGAATCATTTTGGAAATGTAATTTTATTTTTTTAGGATGTTACAAGGCTTAGAAGTTTAGAAGCAATTCTTAAAATTTTTAAGAAAATTTTCAAAACCCACTTTTTAAGGACCAGTTCAGGTCTGAAGTCACTTTGTGGGGCTTACATAGTGGATACCCCCCATAAATGACCCCATTGTAGAAACTACACCCCTCAAGTTACTCAAAACTGATTTTACAAACTTTGTTAACCCTTTAGGTGTTCCACAAGAATTAAAGGAAAATGGAGATAAAATTTCAAAATTTCACTTTTTTGGCAGATTTTACATTTTAATAAAAAAAATTCTTTAACACATTGAAAGTTAACAGCCAAACAAAACTCAATATTTATTACCCTGATTCTGCGGTTTACAGAAACACCCCACATGTGGTCGTAAACTGATGGCAGGGCACAGAAGGAAAGGAGAGCCATATGGTTTTTGGAAGGCAGATTTTGATGGACTGGTTTTTAGATGCCATGTTCCATTTAAAGCCCCCCTGATGCATCCTTACAGTAGAAACTCCCAAAAAGTGACCCCATTTTGGAAACTAGAGGATAACGTGCCAGTTTTATTGGTACTATTTTGGGGTACATATGATTTTTAATTGCTCTATATTACGTTTTTTGTGAGGCAAGGTAACAAAAAAATGGCTGTTTTGGCACCGTTTTATTTTTAAGATTTTACAAGAGCCATCTGACAGGGTAGATCATGTGCTATTTTTATAGAGCAGGTTGTTACGGATGCAGTGATATCAAATATGTCTACTTTGTTTTTTTGTTTCAGTTTTACATAATAAAGCATTTTTGAAAAATAAATTACGTTTTTGTGTGTCCATTTTCTGAACTGCATATATTTTTAATTTTTCTGCCGATCGTCTTGTGCAAGGGCTCGTTTTTTGAAGAAAGAGTTGAGGTATTTATTGGTACAATTTTTGGGTACATATGATTTTTTGATCATTCATTATTACACTTTATGGGGCAAGGTGACCAAAAAATTGGCTGTTTTGGAACAGTTTTTATTTATTTCTTTTTACAGCGTTCATCTGAGGTATTAGGTCATGTGAAATTTTTATACAGCAGATTGTTACGGACGTGGTAATACCTAATATGTATACTTTTTCTTATTTATTTAAGTTTTACACAATAATAGCATTTCTGAAACCCAAAAAATTATGTTTTAGTGTCTCCATAGTCTGAGAGCCATAGCTTTTTTATTTTTTGGGCGATTGTCTTAAATAGGGTATCATTTTTTGCGGGATGAGGTAACGGTTATTTGTACTATTTTGGGGTGTATACGCCTTTTTGATCGCTTGGTGTTGCAATTTTTGTGATGTAAGGTGACAAAAATGGCTTTTTTTTACAGTTTTTATTTTTATTTTTTGATGGCGTTTATTGGACGGGGTCGATCGTGTGATATATTTATAGAGACGGTCGTTATGGACGCGGTGATACCTAATATGTGTGTTTTGGTTTTTTTTGCATTTTTTTAAAGGAAAAGGCAATTAATTTTTTTAATTTACATTTTTATTTATTTATTTTTACTTTTATTATTTTCACTTATTTTTATCAAGTCCCTCTTGGATCTTGAAGATCCAGTGGGGCTGACGGCTGTACTATACTTTGCAATGCTCTTGCATTGCAAAGTATAATACTACCAGATTTCCTGTAGGTGGCAACACCGGACGCCTTTGCAAAGAGTCCGGTTGCCATGGCAACCATCGGGCGTGCAATCTCAGCGCGGCAGCCCCGATGGTTGAGAGCGGGAGCCCACTCCCTCTATTAACCCCATGGATGCCGGTACTGCAGCATCTAAGGGGTTACAGCAGAGTGTCAGCATAGAGCTGATACTCGCTGCTGATGGCGGCGGCTCAGGAAGGGAGCATTGAGGGGGCACAGATGGGGGCAGGATAAATGTATTGGGCGGGGAGGCGGCACGGCACGATACATGGATGGGGGGGACGGGGACAAACCGCATCAGGGGCAGGCAGAGGCAGGGCTCACGGTGGTGGTGGGGGGTTGGAGGCGCACAGGTAGGGGGCACAGATCGGGGGCACCAGGACACATTACCTGATTTCAGGCTCTGATCTGCAGAGCGCAGATCAGAGCCTGAAACCGGCATTTTAACACTGCCGCGATCCGATTGGTTAGTCGGATCAATTGCCGGCAAGGGACCACTCTGATTGGTCCCTTGCAGGCATTACTGCACTGTATGCGATCACCGGGAGCAGGCAGTTCCGAGAACAGCCTTCATCGGGCTGTTCTCGGAACTGCCTGCTCTCAGTGACCGCATGTGTTTCAGAGCGGCTCGCAGCGCAGACACAGGTAAGGACTTACCTCTGCATCGCCGGACTTGGGAATAAAGATGGCAGATCGCATGTGTTCGTCGGCGAACACTGCGAACTGGCCATAACTGATGATGATGACAAGGACAATGTACTGCTTGTGGATGTCGCCTGGCTGCCACAAAGAAGACTGGAAGAAGGAGACCAAATTTTTTCCAATTTGGAATGCTGCCCGTTTCTATTTTCCCACAGAATGCAGTGATGCTGCCTCATGTACTGCAGTAGAGCACTGGTAACTATGTTTGTGATTGAACACCTACAGCTTATTTTAATCCTGCAGATCTTGTAGTTTTGCATGCTGGCTTTGTGGAGAAAAACCACAATACGGGATATGCTCAAACAGAGGTAGCAGCAGCCAAGCTTGGCTTTAGTCTGGCATATTTTGAGCCTGGGCCCACAGTATCAGCTGCATCAGCAGTTCCTGAGCTGACCACAAATATAAGCAGATCAGTGTCCCATCTCTGGCATCAGACAGGCTAAGGAAAGCTGATTTGTATATAAGAAACCCAGTGGGGCATTGCCTGGCCAACAATACTCAGCACACATACTACACATGCTAAGAGTACCCCCCAGACAACACATATATATTGCCCAGCAGAGGCAGCTTTTCCATTAGGCCACTTAGGCCGCCGCTTAAGGCCTCGCGCTGGTGGGGGCCTCCCTCTGGCTCCCACTCCACACCGCCGCAAGTACAATCAGGGGCGTCGCTAGGTCAAAACATTCGGGGAATGAGCCCCGGATGTTTTGTCCAGTGCCTGAATGTTATTCCCCACCTCCCTTGTACTTTTTATGCTGATCTACTGATCCGCTTCTTGCAGGCTGCGCTGTCATGAATTCAATCACTTCGGAGCGCAATCCCATCCTGCGGCGCGTGATCAAGCGAGACTCGCCGCGGGTGGTCACTGGTCTCGTGGGTTTACATGCCGCAGGACGGGGTTGCGCTCTGAAGTGACTGAACTCAGGCCCGCGCAGAAGCCTAGCAGATCAGCTGGACAAGTACAAGGTGGGGGGCAAATTACTTAATGTGGGGCAGTGTGGGGGCAAATTACATAATGTGAGGCCGTGTGTGGACAAATTACTTAGTGGGGGGCAGTGTGGAAGACAAATAATTTAATGGGGGCAGTGTGGGGGCAAATAACATAATGTGGGGCAGTGTGGCGGGCAAATTACTTAATGGGGGCAGTGTGGGGGGCAAATTACATAATGTGGGGCAATGTGGGGGGAAAATTACTTAATGGGGCAGTGTGGAGGGCAAATTACATAATATGAGGCAGTGTGTGGGGCAAATTACTTAATGGAGGCAGTGTGGGGGCAAATTACTTAATGGAGGCAGTGTGGGGACAAATTACTTAATGGGGCAGTGTGAGGGGCAAATTACATAATGTGGGGCAGTGTGGGGGCAAATTACTTAATGGGGCAGTGTGGGGGCAAATTCCATAATGTGGGGCAATGTGGGGGCAAATTACATAATGTGAGGCAGTGTGGGGGGCAAATTACTTAATGGAGGCAGTGTGGGGGCAAATTACATAATGTGGGGCAGTGTTGGGGCAAATTACTTATTGGGGCAGTGTGGGGGGCAAATTACATAGTGGGGGCAGTGTAGGGGCAGTATTACTAATGAGGGCATTCTAGAAGGGAATTTCTATTGGCGGGACTATGAGGAGCACTATTACTATGGGGCACTATTATTTCTTCAGGATAGTATTTGGGGGTATTGGGGAGCACAGCGAGCAGCAGGATAACACTCTGGGCACTCGAGGTTTGGGAATGATGATAGAAAAGTGAGGAAGCTAAGATGTCTGTGTGTCACACTCTGCAGAGACGAGGCGGCTGAGAGAAGTTGTCCGGACCGAATGGAGAAGACGATGAAAGAGAAGATCTACATTGGAAGAGATGTCACCCGGAGGCCCTGGATGTGACAGGTACGTATGTGTTGCTGTATAGCAAGCACAGCAAAATGCGGTGTGCGGGGGGAAGGGTCGATTTAGAGAACTGGGCCATATTCATTGGGGCTTGGGCCCCAGATCTTTTGAGACCCTAGCAATGCCCCTGAGTACAATTATTGGCTTCCGAGGCCGCCTGGCGGGTGGCTTAAGCAGACTAATGGAATCTGCCTCTTTAAGAAATCAGTGGCTTCTGGGGCTCGGAGCGTGCCGCCGCACAGGCACGTCTTCTGAACGCTGCCAACTCCGCCCCCAGAGCGCTGCGCAGCCAAGCAGGGGAGAAGAAGAAGGAGCCAGGGCCCTCTCCTCAGTCCATGTCTGGCTGCCGCCCACAGACAGACAGTGGTGCCCGACCAGTGAATATAAGCCCAAGGTACAAGATCACCCTGTACTATGTGCTGCAAGCATGTAGCTGCTGACTGTGACATCACTGTGTATACCCTGTACTGTGATGTCACTCACTGTTCTTGTTAACCCTGTACTGTTAGTCACAGTACAGGGTTAATATGCACTGTGACATCTCAGTATAGCCAGGGTTAATGCAAAGTGTTAATATGCACTGTGAATATAAGCCCTGTACTGTGTTGTCACTGTGCATATTACCCCTTTACTGTGATGTCACTGCATATTAAAGGGGTACTCTGGGATAGGAAAATAAATCCCCTATTCAAAGGATAGGAGATAAGTGTCTGATCGGGGGGGTCCGGCCGATGGGATCCCCCACGATCTACTGTATGGTACTCCGGATCTCCTTGTGCCCGGAGAGGTGGTCAACACTCCCCCTCCATGTATCTATGGGAGAGCCGCAGATACAGCACTTTTGTATCTCTGAGTCTTCCATAGAGATACATGGAGGGGGAGTGTTGACCACACCACCGCTTCATGCGGTGGCTGACACAGCTTATTTCTTGAGGACTGAGCCGGGGCGCCGTACGGGAGATCATGAGCATCCCAACGATCTTCGTGGGGGCCTCATGTTCGAGTTTCGCCTAAGACCTCACAAAGTCTAGAGCCGCCTCTGTTGCCCAGAAACCCAAACTAGCATACTAGGCTTCTCTCTCTTTTTTCTCTCTTTCTCTGCCCCTCCACACAGAGCAGCATTTTAACACCTGCAGTACTTAACCAAAGCACATTGCACCCATGTAATCTAACTCTTAGGCCTCTTTCAGACGGGCGTTGCGGGTGTGTTGCGGAAAAAGATGCGGGTGCGTTGCTGGAAAATGCTAATTTTTTCTGCACGAGTGCAAAGCGTTTTAATGCGTTTTGCATGCGCATGAGAAAAATCGGCATGTTGGGTACCCAGACCCGAACCCGAACTTCTTCACAGAAGTTCGGGTTTGGGATCGGTATTGTGTAGATTTTATTATTTTCCCTTATAACATGGTTATAAGGGAAAATAATAGCATTCTTAATAGAGATAAGTAAATTAGGGATGGAGGGGTTAAAAAATAAAAAATAAATATTATTAAACTCACCTCATCCACTTGTTCGTGCAGTCCGGCTCGTCTTCTTTCTTCTTCTTTGAGGACCTGGGAGGAAAAGGACCTTTGGTGACATCACTGCGCTCATCACATGTACATAGCTCCATTGAAATGAATGGGTCCGGATTCAGTGCGGGTGCAATGCGTTCACCTCACGCATTGCACCCGCACGGAATTCTCGCCCGTGTGAAAGGGACCTTATACAGACACCACCCTTTAGCTCAACAGAAACCACATTACCTACTAGCACAGCCAGGATCATTTAACTCTCCCAGCTACAACAATCTTTTAAAAAATCTCCCTCTTTATATCCCTTAGCATAGATATAAAGCCAAAATAGCATGGTACTGTTTTAGACAGAAAAATATATGTGATGTTAAATACCTTTATATTAAAAATGGCACAAGTATTATAGCAGTGATACCTTTATTGGCTAACCAAATTAAATTATGTTTGCAAGGTTTTAAAGCATTTTAATAAAATGTAATAAAACATTAAAATGAAAGAAATTTAATATCATTATTAAATTAAAATGTAATAAAACATTTTTACAAGTGTACCATCTCCTGATTATAGATGAACAGATCCACAGAGCCACAAGGATTCCAAGAAGCAGCCTGTTGAATTAAAAAAACAAAAATTGGACATCAGCAGTGTGCCCCTTGTGGTCACATACAACCCCAGGATGAACTTCTTGAGGAGAATTGCTGCCGATCTCCAACTAATATTCCAAAAAGATAACCGCGTGAAACATGTTTTCCAATATCAACCTCTCCTCTCCTTCAAACAACCACCGAACTGAGAAATCTCTTGATCAGAAGTGTCACGTCAACACCATCAGAGATGGGCACATTCCCTTCTAACAGTAAAAAATACAAAACCTGTAGCCATATCAACAGACCCCATCCACATACCCAACACACAATGGGACTACAAAATGGCTCTTTCTTATGTGCATCCTCCAATGTGGTGTACATGATGATACAATGCACAAAGTGCCCTAATGAAAGCATCTACTGTATATTGGAGAAACTATGTAGATGTCACCGCCAGTTCTGTGAGATGGTCTGGCAGACCTTCTTCTCTACCTCTTGTATGACGTTCTTTGTTTTGGTTTCACTTTGTCATCTCCTTTCCTTCTGCCAGGTGTCACTTATTTAGACTAATCATCTTCCTTTATATTCCCTCCCATACTGCCTCACTTTGCGGTTTATACTACTTCCTGGATGAAGTGTTTACTGCTGGAGGCTGCTGCTGCTGTTTGCTGAAGATAAGTCTTTTCCTTCATTGTGTTTCCTTGCTGGGTTGATTCTAGGTGACCCTGACTCCGTCCGTATTAAGTGCAGGGAGACGGTGGTCGTGTCCCCTCACTATTATAGGGTTTTCAGGTGTCACACAGTCTTAGGTACAGGGGCATGCAATCGTCTACCATTGAGACCCTTGCATGTGCATAGCAGTCATGGAGAGCTCCTAGGGGTTTTATAGGGCTCACCTATATGCTCCTTAGTTTGGGATCAAGCCAGTCGGTCGTTAATTTATAAGTTCCAGCTATCTGCAACTTCATCCATGACATTATAAACCGCCATAACCGTCTTAAGCATGGATCCGGTTTCTGCCTTGATTGACCGCATGCAAGGTCTTTCGCTGGAGGTAACAGATCTCCGTAAAACTGTGTCTCAGTTTCAGGTGACCAGTTCTGCTGGCGTTCATGGCGTTTGTTCCGAGCCTAAGATCTCGCTTCCGGATACGTTCTCCGGGGGTAGTGAGAATTTTGTTTGCTTTAGAGAGGCTTGCAAACTCCATTTTCGCCTACTTCCCCATTCCTATGGTGATGATGAGCAGAGGGTGGGGATCATCATCTCGCTGCTCAGGGATAACGCTCAGTCTTGGGCCTTTCCGCTGCCGGTGGGGGCACGGCCCCTCCGGTTGGTGGATGAATTTTTTGTAGCCCTGGGGCAGATATATGATGACCCGGATGGTATTGCTCTGGCTGAATCTAAACTGCGTCTTTTATGCCAGGGTAAACAGTCCAAAGAGATATATTGTTCTGAATTTCGGAGATGGGCAGCTGATACTGGTTGGAATGATGCTGCACTCTGAAGTTTCTGTTGTTTCTGTTGTGGGGGTATAAATAATTTGGCTAATGTTTGCCCCTCTAGGAGATTCATCGAGTTTTCTGAGGGTAATAAAAAAAAAATAACTTTCTATTTGCTACTATTGGCAAGGTTGATGTGGAAATTGAAGGTTTGCCGTTTGCTTGTAGTTCCCGTTTTCTCCTACCTGCCAGGGTGGCACTAGACAGCAAGAACATTGTTTGTGAGATTTTTGTAGATAGTGGAGCAACTGTCAATCTCATTGATAATCAATTTGCAACAATGCATGGTTTCCAGGTATGCACTTTGGAAAAGGATATACCTGTTTTTGCTATCGATTCCGCTCCACTTTCTCAAAGATCGTTAAAGGGCATAGCTCACAATATCCGTTTGACTGTGGGTGACGCTCATGTTGAGGATATGTCATGTTTCGTCTTAAGCGGATTACCTACTCCTCTAGTGTTGGGGGTACCCTGGCTCACTAAACATAACCCCACCATTGATTGGCAAGCAAGGCAAATAAATGGTTAGAGTGAGTTTTGCAGAGAGAATTGCCTCACAGTGTTTTCCGAGAGTGGTGTCCAGGAGTTGCCCCCTCACCGGGAGTACGACTGCCCTATTAATCTTATCCCAGGCGCCAAGCTGCCAAAATCACGATTATACAGGGTGGGCCATTTATATGGATACACCTTAATAAAATGGGAATGATTGGTGATATTAACTTCCTGTATGTGGCACATTAGTATATGGGTGGTGACCATGGCGGCCATTTTGAAGTCGGCCATTTTGAATCCAACTTTTGTTTTTTCAATAGGAAGAGGGTCATGTGACATATCAAACATATTGGGAATTTCACAAGAAAAACAATGGTGTGCTTGGTTTTAATGTATCTTTATTCTTTCATGAGTTATTTATAAGTTTCTGACCACTTATAAAATGTGTTCAATGTGCTGCCCATTGTGTTGAATTGTCAATGCAACCCTCTTTTCCCACTCTTCACACACTGATAGCAACACCGCAGGAGAAATGCTAGCACAGGCTTCCAGTATCCGTAGTTTCAGGTGCTGCACATCTCGTATCTTTACAGCATAGACAATTGCCTTCAGATGACCCCAAAGATAAAAGTCTAAGGGGGTCAGATCGGGAGACCTTATGGGCCATTCAACTGGCCCACGACGACCAATCCACTTTCCAGGAAACTGTTCATCTAGGAATGCTCGGACCTGACACCCATAATGTGGCGGTGCACCATCTTGCTGGAAAAACTCAGGGAACGTGACAGCTTCAGTGCATAAAGAGGGAAACACATCATCATGTAGCAATTTCGCATATCTAGTGGCCTTGAGGTTTCCATTGATGAAGAATGGCCCCACTATCTTTGTACCCCATATACCACACCATACCATCAATTTTTTTCTTCCAACAGTCTTGGAGGGATCTATCCAATGTGGGTTAGTGTCAGACCAATAGCGGTGGTTTTGTTTGTTAACTTCACCATTCACATAAAAGTTTGCCTCATCACTGAACAAAATCTTCTGCGTAAACTGAGGGTCCTGTTCCAATTTTTGTTTTGCCCATTCTGCAAATTCAGTGCACCGATCTGGGTCATCCTCGTTGAGATGCTGCAGTAGCTGGAGTTTGTAAGGGTGCCATTTGTGAGTAGCTAATATCTGCCGAAGGGATGTTCGACTAATGCCACTCTCCAGTGACATGCGGCGAGTGCTACGCTGTGGGCTCTTGCTGAATAAAGCTAGGACAGCCACTGATGTTTCTTCATTAGAGACAGATTTCATGCGTCCACATTTTGGCAAATCCAACACTGAACCAGTTTCACGAAACTTAGCAAGCAGTTTGCTAACTGTAGCATGGGAGATGGGTGGTCTCATAGGGTGTCTTGCATTGAAATCTGCTGCAATGACCGGTTACTGCATTCACCAGACATCAACACAATTTCTATCCGCTCCTCACGTGTTAACCTCGGCGACATGTCAATGGCTGTAAACAAAGAGAAACTTGTAAATAACTCATGAAAGAATAAAGTTACGTTAAAACCAAGCACACTATTGAAATTCCCAAAAAGTTTGATGTGTCACATGACCCTCTTCCTATTTAAAAAAACTAAAGTTGGATTAAAAATGGCCGACTTCAAAATGGCCGCCATGGTCACCACCCATCTTGAAAAGTTTCCCCCCTCACATATACTAATGTGCCACAAACAGGAAGTTAATATCACCAACCATACCCATTTTATTAAGGTGTATCCATATAAATGGCTCACCCTGTGCAATCTCTCCCAACCTGAAAGAGTCGCTATGTGTACTTATATCTCTGAGAGCCTGAGAAAGGGACACATCCGACCCTCGAAGTCACCTGTTGCCGCTGGGTTTTTTTTTGTTAAGAAAAAAGATGGTTCTTTAAGACCTTTTCTGGATTTCAGGGAGCTGAACCGTATCACGATTCGTGACCCATATCCGCTTCCTCTGATCCTGGACCTGTTTAACCAGATTGTTGGGGCTAAAGTTTTTTCTAAGTTGGATTTAAGAGGGGCATACAACCTAGTCAGGGTCAGGGAAGGGGACGAATGGAAGACGGCCATCAATACCCCTGAGGGTCATTTCGAGAATTTGGTGATGCCCTTTGGTTTGATGAATGCTCCGGCCGTCTTCCAACATTTTGTGAACAGCATTTTTTATCATTTAATGGGGAAATTTGTACTGGTGTATCTAGATGACATTTAGATTTTTTCTCCTGATTTCAAGACTCATCGGGACCACCTATGTCAGGCCTTGCTGATTCTGTGGGAGAATAAATTGCACGCTAAACTGGAAAAATGTGTGTTTGCGGTTCCGGAGATTCAATTTCTTGGTCTTCTTATCTCCTCTTCTGGTTTTCGGATGGACCCTGAGAAGCTCCGCGCTGTGCTTGATTGGGAGCTTCCTGAGAATCAGAAGGTGCTGATGCGGTTTTTGGGTTTTGCCAATTATTACAGAAAGTTCATTTTGAATTATTCCTCTGTTGTTAACCACCTCAGCCCCCAGTGCTTAAACACCCTGAAAGACCAGGCCACTTTTTACACTTCTGACCTACACTACTTTCACCGTTTATTGCTCGGTCATGCAACTTACCACCCAAATGAATTTTACCTCCTTTTCTTCTCACTAATAGAGCTTTCATTTGGTGGTATTTCATTGCTGCTGACATTTTTACTTTTTTTGTTATTAATCGAAATTTAACGATTTTTTTGCAAAAAAATGACATTTTTCACTTTCAGTTGTAAAATTTTGCAAAAAAAAACGACATCCATATAGAAATTTTGCTCTAAATTTATAGTTCTACATGTCTTTGATAAAAAAAAAATGTTTGGGTAAAAAAAAAATGGTTTGGGTAAAAGTTATAGCGTTTACAAACTATGGTACAAAAATGTGAATTTCCGCTTTTTGGAGCAGCTCTGACTTTCTGAGCACCTGTCATGTTTCCTGAGGTTCTACAATGCCCAGACAGTACAAACACCCCACAAATGACCCCATTTCTGAAAGTACACACCCTAAGGTATTCGCTGATGGGCATAGTGAGTTCATAGAACTTTTTATTTTTTGTCACAAGTTAGCGGAAAATTATGATTTTTTTTTTTTTTTTTTTTTTCTTACAAAGTCTCATATTCCACTAACTTGTGACAAAAAATAAAAAGTTCTATGAACTCACTATGCCCATCAGCGAATACCTTGGGGTCTCTTCTTTCCAAAATGGGGTCACTTGTGGGGTAGTTATACTGCCCTGGCATTCTAGGGGCCCAAATGTGTGGTAAGGAGTTTGAAATCAAATTCTGTAAAAAATGACCTGTGAAATCCGAAAGGTGCTCTTTGGAATATGGGCCCCTTTGCCCACCTAGGCTGCAAAAAAGTGTCACACATCTGGTATCTCCGTACTCAGGAGAAGGTGGGGAATGTGTTTTGGGGTGTCATTTTATATATACCCATGCTGGGTGAGAGAAATATCTTGGCAAAAGACAACTTTTCCCATTTTTTTATACAAAGTTGTCATTTGACCAAGATATTTATCTCACCCAGCATGGGTATATGTAAAAAGACACCCCAAAACACATTCCTCAACTTCTCCTGAGTACGGGGATACCAGATGTGTGACACTTTTTTGCAGCCTAGGTGGGCAAAGGGGCCCATATTCCAAAGAGCACCTTTCGGATTTCACTCCTCATTTTTTCCTGAATTTGATTTCAAACTCCTTACCACACATTTGGGCCCCTAGAATACCAGGGCAGTATAACTACCCCACAAGTGACCCCATTTTGGAAAGAAGACACCCCAAGGTATTCCGTGAGGGGCATGGCGAGTTCCTAGAATTTTTTATTTTTTGTCACAAGTTAGTGGAAAATGATGATTTTTTTTTTTTATTTTTTTTTTCATACAAAGTCTCATATTCCACAAACTTGTGACAAAAAATAAAAACTTCCATGAACTCACTATGCCCATCAGCGAATACCTTGGGGTCTCTTCTTTCCAAAATGGGGTCACTTGTGGGGTAGTTATACTGCCCTGGCATTCTAGGGGCCCAAATGTGTGGTAAGTAGGTAAATGACCTGTGAAATCCGAAAGGTGCTCTTTGGAATGTGGGCCCCTTTGCCCACCTAGGCTGCAAAAAAGTGTCACACATCTGGTATCTCTGTATTCAGGAGAAGTTGAGGAATGTGTTTTGGGGTGTCTTTTTACATATACCCATGCTGGGTGAGATAAATATCTTGGTCAAATGCCAACTTTGTATAAAAAAATGGGAAAAGTTGTCTTTTGCCAAGATATTTCTCTCACCCAGCATGGGTATATGTAAAATGACACCCCAAAACACATTCCCCAACTTCTCCCGATTACGGAGATACCAGATGTGTGACACTTTTTTGCAGCCTAGGTGGGCAAAGGGGCCCATATTCAAAAGAGCACCTTTCGGATTTCACAGGTCATTTTTTACAGAATTTGATTTCAAACTCCTTACCACACATTTGGGCCCCTAGAATGCCAGGGCAGTATAACTACCCCACAAGTGACCCCATTTTGGAAAGAAGAGACCCCAAGGTATTCGCTGATGGGCATAGTGAGTTCATGGAACTTTTTATTTTTTGTCACAAGTTAGTGGAATATGAGACTTTGTATGAAAAAAAAAATAAAAAAAAAAATAAGCATTTTCCACTAACTTGTGACAAAAAATAAAAAATTCTAGGAACTCGCCATGCCCCTCACGGAATACCTTGGGGTGTCTTCTTTCCAAAATGGGGTCACTTGTGGGGTAGTTATACTGCCCTGGCATTTTCCAGGGGCCCTAATGTGTGGTAAGTAGGTAAATGACCTGTGAAATCCTAAAGGTGCTCTTTGGAATATGGGCCCCTTTGCCCACCTAGGCTGCAAAAAAGTGTCACACATGTGGTATCGCCGTATTCAGGAGAAGTTGGGGAATGTGTTTTGGGGTGTCATTTTACATATACCCATGCTGGGTGAGAGAAATATCTTGGCAAAAGACAACTTTTCCCATTTTTTTATACAAAGTTGGCATTTGACCAAGATATTTCTCTCACCCAGCATGGGTATATGTAAAATGACACCCCAAAACACATTCCCCAACTTCTCCTGAGTACGGAGATACCAGATGTGTGACACTTTTTTGCAGCCTAGATGCGCAAAGGTGCCCAAATTCCTTTTAGGAGGGCATTTTTAGACATTTGGATACCAGACTTCTTCTCACGCTTTGGGGCCCCTAGAATGCCAGAGCAGTATAAATACCCCACATGTGACCCCATTTTGGAAAGAAGACACCCCAAGGTATTCAATGAGGGGCATGGCGAGTTCATAGAAATTTTTTTTTTTTGGCACAAGTTAGCGGAAATTGATATTTTTAATTTTTTTCTCACAAAGTCTCCCGTTCCGCTAACTTGGGACAAAAAATTCAATCTTTCATGGACTCAATATGCCCCTCACGGAATACCTGGGGGTGTCTTCTTTCCGAAATGGGGTCACATGTGGGGTATTTATACTGCCCTGGCATTCTAGGGGCCCTAAAGCGTGAGAAGAAGTCTGGAATATAAATGTCTAAAAAATTTTACGCATTTGGATTCCGTGAGGGGTATGGTGAGTTCATGTGAGATTTTATTTTTTGACACAAGTTAGTGGAATATGAGACTTTGTAAGAAAAAAAAAAAAAAAATTCTGCTAACTTGGGCCAAAAAAATATCTGAATGGAGCCTTACAGAGGGGGGGGGGGGGATCAATGACAGGGGGGTGATCAATGACAGGGGGGGTGATCAATGACAGGGGGGTTGATCAATGACAGGGGGGTTGATCAATGACAGGGGGGTGATCAGGGAGTCTATATGGGGTGATCACCACAGTCATTGATCACGCCCCTGTAAGGCTTCATTCAGACGTCCGGATGCGTTTTGCGGATCCGATCCATCTATCAGTGCATCCGTAAAAATCATGCGGACATCTGAATGGAGCTTTACAGGGGGGTAATCAATGACAGGGGGGTGATCAGGGAGTCTATATGGGGTGATCACCACAGTCATTGATCATGCCCCTGTAAGGCTTCATTCAGACGTCCGGATGCGTTTTGAGGATCGGATCCATCTATCAGTGCATCCGTAAAAATCATGCGGACATCTGAATGGAGCTTTACAGGGGGGTGATCAGGGAGTCTATATGGGGTGATCACCACAGTCATTGATCATGCCCCTGTAAGGCTTCATTCAGACGTCCGGATGCGTTTTGCGGATCGGATCCATCTATCAGTGCATCCGTAAAAATCATGAGGACATCTGAATGGAGCTTTACAGGGGGGTGATCAGGGAGTCTATATGGGGTGATCACCACAGTCATTGATCATGCCCCTGTAAGGCTTCATTCAGACGTCCGGATGCGTTTTGAGGATCGGATCCATCTATCAGTGCATCCGTAAAAATCATGAGGACATCTGAATGGAGCTTTACAGGGGGGTGATCAGGGAGTCTATATGGGGTGATCACCACAGTCATTGATCATGCCCCTGTAAGGCTTCATTCAGACGTCCGGATGCGTTTTGAGGATCGGATCCATCTATCAGTGCATCCGTAAAAATCATGCGGACGTCTGAATGGAGCTTTACAGGGGGTTGATCAATGACAGGGGTGTAATCAATGACAGGGGGGGTGATCAGGGAGTCTATATGGGGTGATAACCACAGTCATTGATCACGCCCCTGTAAGGCTTCATTCAGACGTCCGGATGCGTTTTGCGGATCTGATCCATCTATCAGTGGATCCGTAAAAATCATGCGGACATCTGAATGGAGCTTTACAGGGGGGTAATCAATGACAGGGGGGTGATCAATGACAGGGGGGTGATCAGGGAGTCTATATGGGGTGATCAGGGGTGATCAGGGGCTAATAAGGGGTTAATAAGTGACGGGGGGGGGGTGTAGTGTAGTGTAGTGGTGTTTGGTGGGACTTTACTGAGCTACCTGTGTCCTCTGGTGGTCGATCCAAACAAATGGGACCACCAGAGGACCAGGTAGCAGGTATATTAGACGCTGTTATCAAAACAGCGTCTAATATACCTGTTAGGGGTTAAAAAAAACACATCTCCAGCCTGCCAGCGAACGATCGCCGCTGGCAGGCTGGAGATCAACTCTCTTACCTTCCGTTCCTGTGAGCGCGCGCGCCTGTGTGCGCGCGTTCACAGGAAATCTCGCCCATCGCGAGATGACGCATATATGCGTGACTCTGCGCAGGGCTGCCACCTCCGGAACGCGATCCTGCGTTAGGCGGTCCGGAGGTGGTTAAGCCACTCACTGATATGACTAAAAAGGGGGTGGATTTTTCCTCGTGGTCGGTAGATGCGCTTAAAGCCTTTTCTAGTATTAAATAGAGTTTTGCTTCCGCTCCCATTTTGGTACAACCTATGTCTCTCTACATTTTATTGTTGAGGTGGATGCTTTTGAGGTGGGTGCGGGTGCGGTCTTATATCAGGGTCCCTCTCCTGCCAAATGGCGACCGTGTGCATTTTTCTCAAGTAAACTCTCCTCTGCAGAGAGAAATTATGATGTGGGAGATAGGGAGTTGTTGGCCATCAAATTAGCTTTTGTGGAATGGCGCCATTGGTTAGAGGGAGCCAGACACCCTATTACTGTGTTTACAGACCATAAGAATCTGGCCAACTTGGAATCGGACAAGCGTCTGAACCCGAGACAGGCCAGATGGTCTTTGTTCTTTTCTAGGTTTAACTTTGTTGTTACGTTCCGCCCTGGGGTTAAAAATGTGAAGGCTGATGCCCTGTCACGTTGTTTTCCGGGAGGGGGGAACATTGAAGACCCGGGTCCCATTTTGGCTGAAGGGGTGGTAGTCTCTGCTCTTTATCCTGATTTGGAGGAAGAGGTTCAGGCAGCCCAGGCAGAGGCTCCTGATTTTTGTCCTCCTGGGAGGTTGTTTGTGCCTCTCGCTTTACGACACAAGGTTTTTAACCACCTCAACCCCCAGTGCTTAAACACCCTGAAAGACCAGGCCACTTTTTACACTTCTGACCTACACTACTTTCACCGTTTACTGCTCGGTCATGCAACTTACCACCCAAATGAATTTTACCTCCTTTTCTTCTCACTAATAGAGCTTTCATTTGGTGGTATTTCTTTGCTGCTGACATTTTTACTTTTTTTGTTATTAATCGAAATTTAACGATTTTTTTGCAAAAAAATGACATTTTTCACTTTCAGTTGTAAAATTTTGCAAAAGAAACGACATCCATATATAAATTTTTCTCTAAATTTATTGTTCTACATGTCTTTGATAAAAAAAAAATGTTTGGGTAAAAAAAAAATGGTTTGGGTAAAAGTTATAGCGTTTACAAACTATGGTACAAAAATGTGAATTTCCGCTTTTTGAAGCAGCTCTGACTTTCTGAGCACTTGTCATGTTTCCTGAGGTTCTACAATGCCCAGACAGTACAAACACCGCACAAATGACCCCATTTCGGAAAGTACACAACCTAAGGTATTCGCTGATGGGCATAGTGAGTTCATAGAACTTTTTATTTTTTGTCACAAGTTAGCGGAAAATGATGATTTTTTTATTTTATTTTTTTCTTACAAAGTCTCATATTCCACTAACTTGTGACAAAAAATAAAAAGTTCTATTTACTCACCATGCCCATCACGAAATACCTTGGGGTCTCTTCTTTCCAAAATGGGGTCACTTGTGGGGTAGTTATACTGCCCTGGCATTCTAGGGGCCCAAATGTGTGGTAAGGAGTTTGAAATCAAATTCTGTAAAAACTGACCAGTGAAATCCGAAAGGTGCTCTTTGGAATATGGGCCCCTTTGCCCACATAGGCTGCAAAAAAGTGTCACACATCTGGTATCTCCGTACTCAGGAGAAGTTGGGGAATGTGTTTTAGGGTGTCATTTTACATATACCCATGCTGGGTGAGAAAAATATCTTGGCAAAAGACAACTTTTCCAATTTTTTTATACAAAGTTGGCATTTGACCAAGATATTTATCTCACCCAGCATGGGTATATGTAAAAAGACACCCCAAAACACATTCCTCAACTTCTCCTGAATACAGAGATACCATATGTGTGACACTTTTTTGCAGCCTAGGTGGGCAAAGGGGCCCATATTCCAAAGAGCACCTTTCGGATTTCACTGGTCATTTTTTACAGAATTTGATTTCAAACTCCTTACCACACATTTGGGCGCCTAGAATGCCAGGGCAGTATAACTACCCCACAAGTGACCCCATTTTGGAAAGAAGAGACCCCAAGGTATTTGCTGATGGGCATAGTGAGTTCATGGAAGTTTTTATTTTTTGTCACAAGTTAGTGGAATATGAGACTTTGTATGAAAAAAAAAAAAAAATCATCATTTTCCACTAACTTGTGACAAAAAATAAAAAATTCTAGGAACTTGCCATGCCCCTCACGGAATACCTTGGGGTGTCTTCTTTCCAAAATGGGGTCACTTGTGGGGTAGTTATACTGCCCTGGCATTCTAGGGGCCCAAATGTGTGGTAAGGAGTTTGAAATCAAATTCTGTAAAAACTGACCAGTGAAATCCGAAAGGTGCTCTTTGGAATATGGGCCCCTTTGCCCACCTAGGCTGCAAAAAAGTGTCACACATCTGGTATCTCCGTACTCAGGTGAAGTTGGGGAATGTGTTTTGGGGTGTCATTTTACATATACCCATGCTGGGTGAGAGAAATATCTTGGCAAAAGACAACTTTTCCCATTTTTTTATACAAAGTTGGCATTTGACCAAGATATTTATCTCACCCAGCATGGGTATATGTAAAAAGACACCCCAAAACACATTCCTCAACTTCTCCTGAATACAGAGATACCAGATGTGTGACACTTTTTTGCAGCCTAGGTGGGCAAAGGGGCCCATATTCCAAAGAGCACCTTTCGGATTTCACTGGTCATTTTTTACAGAATTTGATTTCAAACTCCTTACCACACATTTGGGCGCCTAGAATGCCAGGGCAGTATAACTACCCCACAAGTGACCCCATTTTGGAAAGAAGAGACCCCAAGGTATTCGCTGATGGGCATAGTGAGTTCATGGAAGTTTTTATTTTTTGTCACAAGTTAGTGGAATATGAGACTTTGTATGAAAAAAAAAAAAAAATCATCATTTTCCACTAACTTGTGACAAAAAATAAAAAATTCTAGGAACTTGCCATGCCCCTCACGGAATACCTTGGGGTGTCTTCTTTCCAAAATGGGGTCACTTGTGGGGTAGTTATACTGCCCTGGCATTCTAGGGGCCCAAATGTGTGGTAAGGAGTTTGAAATCAAATTCTGTTAAAACTGACCAGTGAAATCCGAAAGGTGCTCTTTGGAATATGGGCCCCTTTGCCCACCTAGGCTGCAAAAAAGTGTCACACATCTGGTGTCTCTGTATTCAAGAGAAGTTAAGGAATGTGTTTTGGGGTGTCTTTTTACATATACCCATGCTGGGTGAGATAAATATCTTGGTCAAATGCCAACTTTGTATAAAAAAATGGGAAAAGTTGTCTTTTGCCAAGATATTTCTCTCACCCAGCATGGGTATATGTAAAATGACACCACAAAACACATTCCCCAACTTCTCCTGAATACGGCGATACCACATGTGTGACACTTTTTTGCAGCCTAGGTGGGCAAAGGGGCCCACATTCCAAAGAGCACCTTTCGGATTTCACAGGTCATTTACCTACTTACCAGACATTAGGGCCCCTGGAAAATGCCAGGGCAGTATAACTACCCCACAAGTGACCCCATTTTGGAAAGAAGACACCCCAAGGTATTCCGTGAGTGGCATGGCAAGTTCCTAGAATTTTTTATTTTTTGTCACAAGTTAGTGGAAAATGATGATTTTTTTTTTTTTTTTCATACAGGTGCTCTTTGGAATATGGGCCCCTTTGCCCACCTAGGCTGCAAAAAAGTGTCACACATCTGGTATCTCCATACTCAGGAGAAGTTGGGCAGAGATACCAGATGTGTGACACTTTTTTGCAGCCTAGGTGGGCAAAGGGGCCCATATTCCAAAGAGCACCTTTCGGATTTCACTGGTCAGTTTTTACAGAATTTGATTTCAAACTCCTTACCACACATTTGGGCCCCTAGAATGCCAGGGCAGTATAACTACCCTACAAGTGACCCCATTTTGGAAAGAAGAGACCCCAAGGTATTCACTGATGGGCATAGTGAGTTCATGGAAGTTTTTATTTTTTGTCACAAGTTAGTGGAATATGAGACTTTGTATGAAAAAAAAAAAAATCATCATTTTCCACTAACTTGTGACAAAAAATAAAAAATTCTAGGAACTTGCCATGCCACTCACGGAATACCTTGGGGTGTCTTCTTTCCAAAATTGGGTCACTTGTGGGGTAGTTATACTGCCCTGGCATTTTCCAGGGGCCCTAATGTCTGGTAAGTAGGTAAATGACCTGTGAAATCCGAAAGGTGCTCTTTGGAATGTGGGCCCCTTTGCCCACCTAGGCTGCAAAAAAGTGTCACACATGTGGTATCGCCGTATTCAGGAGAAGTTGGGGAATGTGTTTTGTGGTGTCATTTTACATATACCCATGCTGGGTGAGAGAAATATCTTGGCAAAAGACAACTTTTCCCATTTTTTTATACAAAGTTGGCATTTGACCAAGATATTTATCTCACCCAGCATGGGTATATGTAAAATGACACCCCAAAACATATTCCCCAACTTCTGCTGAATACGGAGATACCACATGTGTGACACTTTTTTGCAGCCTAGGTGGGCAAAGGTGCCCAAATTCCTTTTAGGAGGGCATTTTTAGACATTTGGATACCAGACTTCTTCTCACGCTTTGGGGCCCCTAAAATGCCAGGGCAGTATAAATACCCCACATGTGACCCCATTTTGGAAAGAAGACACCCCAAGGTATTCAATGAGGGGCATGGCGAGTTCATTGAAAAAAAAATAATTTTGGCACAAGTTAGCGGAAATTGATTTTTTTTATTTTTTTCTCACAAAGTCTCCCTTTCCGCTAACTTGGGACAAAAATTTCAATCTTTCATGGATTTAATATGCCCCTCAGCGAATACCTTGGGGTGTCTTCTTTCCAAAATGGTGTTATTTGTGGGGTGTTTGTACTGCCCTGGCATTTGAGGGTCTCCGCAATCATTACATGTATGCCCAGCATTAGGAGTTTCTGCTATTCTCCTTATATTGAGCATACGGGTAATGAGATTTTTTTTTTCCGTTCAGCCTCTGGGCTGAAAGAAAAAAATGAACGGCACAGATTTCTTCATTCGCATCGATCAATGTGGATGAATAAATCTCTGCCAAAAAAAGAAAAAGGAGGGGAAAGGCGTCTGCCAGGACATAGGAGCTCCGCCCAACATCCAAACCCTCTTCAGCTCGTATGCCCTGGCAAACCAGATTTCTCCATTCACATCAATCGATGTGGATGAATAAATCATTGCCGGGATTTTATTTTTTTATATATACAAAGTGTTTGCCAAAGTATATGAACACCGCCACCTCCTCAGCTCATATGCCTCGGCAAACGTATCTTTTACTGCAGAGGAGAAATCTCGTCTTGCAGCGCCGCATACACCGACTTGCGTGTAATCTGACAGCAGCGCAATGCTTCTGTCAGAATGCACATCAGTGCTGCAGCTAGTTGATTGGTTGGTCCACCTGGAAGGTAAAAAAAACAAAACAAAAAAGAAAAAACCAGGCCGCAAAGCAATAACTTTATTAACTTTAGAACAGAACATATTAACTTTTTTTAACTTTTTTAACTTTTTTACTTACCGGTAATTTTTTTTTTGTTTAGTTTTTTTTACCTTTATAGAACAAACCTCTCCTTCCCCATGGGACAATGTGCAAAGCGCAAATCGCCCAAAGATGTGGCGAAGTACGTTATGCACTTTATCCCAGGTGAAAGGAGAGGTTTGCAGCAGCTGAGAGTAAAAGGGCCCTAATAGCCCTGTGTGCCTGTCCTGTGAGATGCAATCCCTATGCTAGGTGTACCTGTGTGTGGTACTTCCGGAAACACTCACCAAAGCATAGGGCAGGGTGGTCAGGACAGTCAGGACAGAAATAGCGGGTGTCACGCCTTATTCCACTCCTGCTACAGACACGACATCTTTTTCGGGGTGACGGTTGGGTTGAGGTACCAGGAACGACACTGGGGAAATGTCGCTCGTGTAGACGGCTAACTACACTGGTGGATGGGGCCACGGAACCTCCTGGATATAGGAGGTTCTCGATGATCTCTTCCTGGAATTTGAGGAAGGATCCTGTTCTCCCAGGCTTACTGTAGAGAACAAAACTATTGTAGAGCGCCAATTGAATTAAATATACAGACACCTTCTTATACCAGCGTCTGGTTCTGCGGGAAACTAAATACGGAGACAACATCTGGTCATTGAAGTCCACCCCTCCCATGAGCGCATTATAGTCGTGGACACAGAGGGGCTTTTCAATGACACGGGTTGCTCGCTCAATTTGTATTGTCGTGTCTGCGTGAATGGAGGAGAGCATGTAAACGTCACGCTTGTCTCTCCATTTCACCGCAAGCAGTTCTTCGTTACACAAGGCAGCCCTCTCCCCCCTTGCAAGACGGGTGGTTACAAGCCGTTGGGGGAAGCCCACGCGACTAGTTCGCGCGGTGCCACAGGCGCAAATCCGTTCTAGAAACAAATGCCTAAAGAGGGCCACACTTGTGTAAAAATTGTCCACATAAAGATGGTACCCCTTGCCGAATAAGGGTGACACCAAGTCCCAGACTGTCTTCCCACTGCTCCCCAGGTAGTCAGGGCAACCGACCGGCTCCAGGGTCTGATCTTTTCCCTCATAGATCCGAAATTTGTGGGTATAGCCTGTGGCCCTTTCACAGAGCTTATATAATTTGACCCCATACCGGGCACTCTTTTTTTGCAGATTTACAATGCTGGAGATGTGGCACTCCAGCGAGTCGTGCACTCCTGATTAGCCTGTCTGCCCCATAGGCTGATTTTAATTATTTTCAGTATAAAGCTGTGGCCTGCTCTCACTACATTCATTGGAAGCTGTTTAGCACCAGGAAGGGTATAGAGTGGGCTCAGCATGCATGTTGGTACCTGCATCCCTTGTAATGGAGGCCATTTTGGCACAAAAAACGGAAAAAGGCAGAGTGGATCCAACATGCATGTGGGTCCACCACTCCCTGAATTTTATGGCGGTCATTATGGCGCATAACGGGTGGTATTTAGTGTTAGGACCCGTGTAACAGAGATCGCCTTGACGTTTGGCATACGGGCTTAGATGGTTTTGTACAAAATGCATTGACCAAGCATCTCGCTTTTTAAGCGTAGTATTAGCACCATAATTTTTGTAAGCATTGTTGTACTTTGTCTGATTTGCAGAGTGCTGCCGCATTGTCTCCTTTTTTTCCTCTAGGTCTTTGCCATGGCGGCGTGCACCTGCGCACTGGGAGGTGCTGACTAACCCTCTTTTTTTGCAGATTTACAATGCTGGAGATGTGGCACTCCAGCGAGTCGTGCACTCCTGATTAGCCTGTCTGCCCCATAGGCTGATTTTAATTATTTTCAGTATAAAGCTGTGGCCTGCTCTCACTACATTCATTGGAAGCTGTTTAGCACCAGGAAGGGTATAGAGTGGGCTCAGCATGCATGTTGGTACCTGCATCCCTTGTAATGGAGGCCATTTTGGCACAAAAAACGGAAAAAGGCAGAGTGGATCCAACATGCATGTGGGTCCAACACTCCCTGAATTTTATGGCGGTCATTATGGCGCATAACGGGTGGTATTTAGTGTTAGGACCCGTGTAACAGAGATCGCCTTGACGTTTGGCATACGGGGTTAGATGGTTTTGTACAAAATGCATTGACCAAGCATCTCGCTTTTTAAGCGTAGTATTAGCACCATAATTTTTGTAAGCATTGTTGTACTTTGTCTGATTTGCAGAGTGCTGCCGCATTGTCTCCTTTTTTTCCCCTTGGGATGTATTGTTTGAAGCCAAGGCGCCCGGTAAAATGTATTAGGGACTCGTCTACGCAGATGTTTTGCTCGGGGGTATACAAATCTGCAAATTTCTGGTTGAAATGGTCTATGAGGGGCCGAATTTTGTGGAGCCGGTCAAAAGCTGGGTGGCCTCTGGGACGGGAGGTGGTGTTGTCGCTAAAATGCAGGAAACGGAGGATGGCCTCAAATCGTGCCCTGGACATAGCAGCAGAGAACATGGGCATGTGATGAATCGGGTTCGTGGACCAATATGACCGCAATTCATGCTTTTTTGTCAGGCCCATGTTGAGGAGAAGGCCCAAAAAAAATTTAAGTTCGGAAACTTGGACTGGTTTCCACCGGAAAGGCTGGGCATAAAAGCTTCCCGGGTTGGCGGATATAAATTGTGTGGCATACTGGTTGGTCTCTGCCACGACTAAGTCCAAGAGCTCCGCAGTCAAGAACAGCTCAAAAAATCCCAGGGCCGAACCGATTTGAGCCGTCTCAACCCGAACTCCAGACTGGGCGGTGAAAGGGGGAACTACAGGTGCGGCTGAAGTTGGTGACTGCCAATCAGGGTTTGCACGTGCACGTGCCACCGTACCAGCTTCAACTGCCCTTCTGGTGCTCGCCACGTCACCATGTTGTACGGCAGTGCTGGTACTAGGTCCAGGGAGGGCTGCGCTGCTGGTGTATGCCTCACCACGTGATCCGGCAGCGACAGCCCCACTCTGCTGCTCTTGAGCGGATCCTGCATAACCTGTGGTCTAGCGACACGGGGCCGGGTACGCCTGGTGCTGCCAGGGACCTCAACCTCCTCGTCCGAACTTTGGGTCAGAGAGCCACTGCTTTCCACAGGTTCATATTCTGACCCGCTAGATTCGTCAGATGAGGGTTTCCACTCCTCATCCGACTGGGTCAGAATCCTGTAGGCCTCTTCAGAAGAATACCCCCTGTTTGACATTTTGGACTACTAAATTTAGGGGTATTCCCTGAGACTACCCAAGAAAAAAAGCAAGCCTGTCTTACAAAGGGGAGGCTAGCGAAGTACCGGAGGCCGCTGCGGTTGATAAAAAATATCAAAACTGATTTTTTTATCGCCGCAGTGCGTGTAAAATGAATGTGCAGTGATCAAAAAAAAATATATTTTTTGTCACTGCAGTGGGGCGGGCGTGGGTGAACGCACGTGTGGGCGACCGATCATGCCTGATCGGGCAAACACTGCGTTTTGGGTGGAGGGCAAGCTAAGGTGACACTAATACAATTATAGATCTGACCGTGATCAGTTTTGATCACTTACAGATACTATAAAAGTACAAATGCTGATTAGCGATACGCTAAACAGCGAATAAGTGACTGCGGTGCGGTGGGCTGGGCGCTAACTCACGCTAAACTACCTAACCAAGGGGCCTAAACTATCCCTAAAACCTAACAGCCAATACTAGTGGAAAAAAAAAAGTGACAGTTTACACTGATCACTTTTTTTCCTTTCACTGGTGATTGACAGGGGCGATCAAAGGGGTGATCAAAGGGTTAATTGGGGTGCAGGTGGGTGATCTGGGGCTAAGGTGTAGTGTTTGGTGTACTTACAGTTCAGTCTGCTTCTCTGCTGGATCCAACCGACGAAAAGGACCAGCAGAGAAGCAGAGAAGCCATATAACAGATCATATTTACTAATATGATCTGTTATATGACTTGTGATTGGATTTTTTGAAAATCGCCAGCCTGCCAGCCAATGATCGTTGCTGGCAGGCTGGTGACGAAATTGTTCTTTAACTTTTGCCGGCCCGCGATGCGCATGCGCGGGCCGGCTTGGAGCGAAATCTCGCGTCTCGCGAGATGACGCGTATATGCGTGATTGTGCGCAGCGCTGCCACCTCCGGAACGCAAATCTGCGTTAGGCGGTCCGGAGGTGGTTAAGGAGCACCACGATACTGTCCTTGCTGGGCGCCCAGGGAGTAGAGGTTGAGGGTTTTGTGGCAGCCTGCGAGACCTGCGCTCGTGCCAAGGTCCCTCATTCACGGCCATCCGGCTCTCATCCTGTTACCCATTCCTTCCCGTCCTTGGACGCATCTGTCCATGGACTTCATTACGGACCTGCCTCGTTCCTCGGGGAAGACTGTGATTCTGGTGGTAGTGGACCGTTTTAGCAAAATGGCGCATTTCATTCCCTTTCCTGAGTTACCCAATGCTAAGACGCTGGCACAAGCATTTGTTGATCACATTGTTAAAGTGCATGGCTAGAGTTGAGCGGACACCTGGATGTTCGGGTTCGGCAAAAAAAAATTGGGTTCGGGACCCGAACTTGACCTGAACTTGACCCCGAACCCCATTGAAGTCAATGGGGACCCAAACTTTTGAGCACTAAAATGGCTGTAAAAATGTCATGGAAAGAGCTAGAGGGCTGCAAAAGGCAGCAAAATGTGCTTAAGAGCATGGCAAATGCTCTGCAAACAAATGTGGATAGGGAAATGAATGAAAAAAACATAAAAGACCATAAAAAAAAAAATTAGGAATTATGTAGGAGGAAGAGGTTGAGGAGGCGGTGAATGGGTGGATGTGGCCATGTAGGCTCACGTGGCGGTCTAGGTGGAAGCGGCGGCGAAGGAGGAATAGGTAGCCAACACAGATGTGTGTTATTTAGCATTTTTACATAGGGGTATCCCCCAAAATATTATGGAATAACATTGTGACATGGAAAATATGACAGGAGATAAAATACTAAATACAGGCATATCACATGACAATAATACATAATTAAGATACGTTTGCGGTGCCCACAGTCACGTGAGTGGAACATTGCAGTTTCGGTAGACTTTGGGTGAAATGAAATTTGAGCCAATAAATTGTAATGCTGTACGGAAACAGCATTAACACCAAAGTTTCGCTCAAGCTTACAAATAATGCTGGAGCATCTTTTCTTATAGCTGACCATTATGCCATTCCTCTGTTATTCCTTCTAGAAAACTATGACTGAGTTGGAGGTGTGTCCTTACACTGTCTGATAATATACAATCAGTGATGAATGACAGTATCATACTTTGAAGGGACACACCCCTTTGACATGGGGAATAGGAACTCCCAGCATACATTTCTTGGAGAAATAATTTTATAATTTAATGGGGAGTAGAAATATGTATTAAAACTAACATGTCAGCAGTGGTGACAGGTCTTTCATTAATGAATGCACCTAATAAAACAATGCCAAATCTAAGCTGACATTATTCACTACCACTCTTCACATAGAAGATAATGCTCACTCTTACCAGTAGAGAAGGTATTCTTTGCTGAATTTCATCTTTTTACATCCATTACCTTTTCTATTTATTTGTCTTTCTTTAGATTATTGGGTATTAGGCAGTTAAATGTAAAAATCAATGAAGCAAATGCTTATGCAACATTTCAGAAATAGACTTTTATTAGTTGAATGCTGAATTAATAGGGAAGTGACTGATTAACAGTATGTTTATAGTGTCTAATTTCCAAAATGTTTATTTCTACTGCATATTGTATGAAGTCACACTTCCTGTTTGTGTGAGGCCTAATTCAGCATCAGGGTAATGTAATGATATTCAAACATGCAGCTTCTATACATAATCTCTGGCCAGATGTGTAAATATATACACTCAGGTTCTCTGTTATCAATTCAAATCCAGTGCAAGGGCAGTCAGGGGAAATCGCAGAATACATTAGATTTACAAATAAGTAATAGGGCAAAGAACATTTCCAGAGCTGATTATGCTAAGTTTTTAGAGCTTTTATCTCGGCAGAGTTCAAATATCTGCATGAAGTAAAGTAAATAGTGAGATAAATATATGTTCCTTATAAATGTCACATTCACGTTAAAAGAACTGCCTCTTTCTGCATGTACTAAAAGGAATGTCATATTTCCTGCTGTTGACGTTAAAAAGTACTCCTAAAGGCACACCAAAAATAAACTTTCTACATCTGTCAAATCAATCATGAAGAACATTTTAATTGGAAAATTAGAATAGAGAATAGTGAATCAGTTCATCAATTCGACCAATATGGAATTTATCCCAAATTTCTTACAAACCTGAATCTGTTGAGGGAGGGAGACAAAATTGATGGTAGCCCCAAAATGTTCAATTAGAGCTTTTTCATATTAAGATTTCCCCCTGATGGTAGCCTTGAACTTTTACAAAAATGAAAGCCAAACGAAGGAAACTAAAGGAATGGTAATTTGTATACCTTTTTGTTTTTGAGAAAGATATTCAAATTAGCTTTGATTAAGTGTCTGACATGACATTGTTGATGTGTCTCTAATGAGCTGCCACTGACTGACCTTGAAACAACAGATGCTCCCTGCTGAGATGGTCTGGCGCATGACAAAAACATTTATTGCTTTATTCTGCTCGTACTGATGCTCTAGCATATGAAAGTTGGAATTCCAGTGGGTTGGAATGTTGCGGATCAAGCTGTGCAATGGCAGACTATTCTGCCTCTGCAAGTAGAGATGAGCAAAGTTATGAAAAATTTGATTCGCCTAATTTCACAAATAAATTTGCATCCTGACAAATTGCTTTGTCAAGAAGCTTATTTCTTTGCATATAGTGGGCACAATGACGTGGAACGGGGAGTTTGTTTGACTTTCATTTGCTCAACACTAGCTGCATGTCAAGGGAAAGAGTTTCTTGCCAAATAAAAATGGCTGAAATGCAAGGAAAGTCTCCTGGACAAGGCCAGCACCCTCTGCAAGCAATTATACTTTTTTAACAGCACTACATGACTAAATTTATAATTTATGCCATGCAGAGATCATGTGTTATTTCCCACAAATGCAGCGCTGCCACAATGTTCCTGCCACTTCACTGATCACCTTGTCCAGTTGAAGTTGATGGGGAGACAGCCAGTGGGATGTTTGCTGCTTGATGAACTTTAGCAACTGATTGGCTATGTGGCTACTCTCACCCCGGCTGATTAGCTCTAACATGGCATGGCAACACTTCATTTTACAGATATGAAATGAGGGAGGAGGAATGGGAGCAAGTCTCTTCCTGCAGCTGTTGGGGACTGGAGGATGTTCATGAAGGAGGACGTGGAGGATGCAGATAAGCACATGGTGTAGGAACCAGAACCTCACAAATGTGCAGGTTTCAAAAGGGCCTGGCCTTGGTGCTGCATTGCCACAAAAAAACTTTTAGCCAGTGGGCTGGTGTAGTGCCCTGGAGCAGGGAGTACTTTGTCATTTGGACAGTTGTGGACCTTTGCCTATTTCTCTTAATTTATACTGTTCATTACTGTGTTACTGCATTGCATATATATCCTGTTCATTTACACTGTATCTGCAAGGCTCTGTGGAAAGAGTTAATGAACACAGAAAGATTGTTAGGACTTTGAATCAGAAGCTGGTAATTTTCCACAGCTGCCATAGAGTTTAAAGAAGAGCCTATTTTGGAGGGGGGGGGGGGGGGGAAACTGACGCTGTTTGCCACCAAACCCAAACAGACTGACCGTGTGACTGTCTGGTTTAGCCATGTTGTTATGTCTTGAAACTTGTTTTTGTCGGGAAAAGCTGCCGTGTCATTGCCATTGAGTATCACTAATGTAAGTCTATGAGAGATGGAAAGAGTTACAGTATATCTGTTTTTGCTGAGATTCTCCACTCCACCCCTCCCACTAGAAGGTTCCCGTCTAGCTAGAAATGGTATATAAGGAGAGCAGTCAGAGCTCCTAGTGTGCTGCAGTGAGGGACCAGTGCTTGGATGGGAAGAATCATGCCAGCCAGCATTAGTTACCAAAAGAAGACGCTAAGATGAGGTTGCTGCGCACAGACAATGGGTCACCAGCCATGTGACCAAGGAGCCACCCGGACTACTGAGCTACAGACCGTGGGACCTTGACAAGGATGCCAGTCTTCTGAAGAAAGAAAGGGACAGCTAGATCAGGAATTTCCTCAGCATCAAACCATTCTTCTGCCAGGGAGGAGACTGGAGAATCCAGCCCTATGCCTTGACTGTTTTGCTTTGTACCTGAATCCCTCCAGTAAAAAAGCAACCTGGTTTACTGCAGACCCTGCCTCTCTGGACTTATTTCCCATTGGGGTGCACTACGCCTTACCATCCCTACTGGAGAGAAGCAACACATGGTGACTAAAGTTGCGGGACACCTGGACGTTCGAGTTCGATCGAACTTCACAAAAAAGTTCGAGTTCGGGACAAGAACTTGACCCGAACTTGTCCCCGAACCCTATTGAAGTCAATGGGGACCCGAACTTTGGAGCACTAAAATGGCTCTAAAAAAGTCATGGAAATCGCTAGAGGGCTGCAAATGACAGCAAAATGTGGTTAAGAGCATGGCAAGTGCTCTGCAAACAAATGTGGATAGGGAAATGACATAAAAAAAACAACATAAAATACGTAAAAATAAAAACTAATAATCTTGATCTAGGAGGAGGAGGTCCATATGAAGTAGGAGGTTGAGGAGGTGGTGGATGTGGCGGTGTAGGTGGAAGCGGCAGTGGAGGAGGAGGAGGAGGTAGCCAACACTGGCCTTTGTTTTAGTCGTTTATTTTATTTATTTATTTATTTAAATTTGGGTAGACCCCAAAACATTGGGAAATATAAAAAATAAAACAAAGAAAAAGTGCGCTGGAGTACAACAATGGCTGGGTGAGGCCGGCATACATGTCTATTTTGCACACGGTACAGACAAGTCCTGGGGGATCCCTGCCTGGTTCATTGTAATGAACGTGAGCTTGTCCACATTGGTTGTGGACAGGCGTCAGCGCTTCTCTTTGATAACCCCCTCCTGCCGTGCTAAACAAACGTTCAGACAATACACTGGCTGCAGGGAAGGCCAGCACCTCCAAGGCGTAAAGGGCAAGCTCAGGCCATGTGCCAAATTTGGAGACCCAGAAGTTGAAGGGGGCAGACCCATCAGTGAGTATGTGTAGGTGTGTGCACACATACTGCTCCATCATGTCACACGTCCCCGTGATGTCCACGATCCAATTGGATATCTTCTCTAACAACTTTCGATGTTCTTTTCTGAGCCTACCATGTTGATCACGGGTAGCGGCGAATCAGGGTTCCATGCCGGAGAGGGAGCATGAGAAAGGGATACCACATCCAAGGGAGGTCAATGTCTGCAATATGATCGAGCTGAAATGTGGGATAAGTTATTAAAGCGGAAGGATCGAATGAAAGGAGAAGGCGCAATTAAAGACAAATTTTTGAAATTTAAGTCTCTGTCCCTTGTGCAGAGCAGGGGTTTTTCATCGGCAAAAATGGGTTATGTCACCCACCAATGGAACAGATTATTTTTGAAAATGTCGGGCCCTGTCAACTATGCAGAGCAGGAGTTTATTCACGGTAAAACTGGTAAAATGTCACCCACCAATTGAACAGACTATTTTACAAAAATCAGGTCCCTGTCACCTATTCAGAGCAGGGGTTTGTATGTGGCAAAAAATTGTGAAATGTCACTTGAGAATGTAACAGATGATTTTTTTTAAATTTAGGTTCCTGTCACCTATGCAGAGAAGGGGTTTATTCATGGTAAAAATGGTAAAATGTCACCCAAGAATGTAACAGACGCTTTTGTACCCTGCTCCCTCTTTTGCTGTGCTGGTGCCTCTGTGCGACCACCGCCTCTTCCTACGAACTAGACAGGTCACTCGCATGACCTTGATTCCATGTGGGGTCTAGTATCTCATCATCCTCCACATCATCTTCCACCCACTCTTTACCCCTTCCCGCCTTGTCGGTCTGCAGACTGCAGAAAGCCGCAGCAGTTGGCACCTGTGTTTCGTCATCATCAGAGACGTGCTGCAGTGGTCTTCCCATGTCCTCATCCTAAAACATAAGTGGTTGGGCATCAGTGCACTCAATCTCTTCCACTTCTGGCGGAGGGCTATGTGGATGGCCCACGGAAACCCTGCGGGCAGAGTCATCAAAAAGCATAAGAGACTGCTGCAATGCTGCATGACTTGGGACTCAGACTGCTTGCCTGATTTGCAAGGGGGTGAGTTTAAAGACAGATGGCCATGGGCTGTAGGTGCCAACTCTGATCTTTTAGCAGGGGACTGGGTGGTAAACAATGTGAAGGAACTGTAGACACTGTCAGACACCCAATCTACTATCTGTACTTGTTCTGGCCTCACCATTTGTATTGTCCTAAATGCAGTGTAGGCCGCAAATATACTTTCTAGCGCAAAAGATGAGCATTTGTCACACAAACAATTTAACCCCTTAGTGACCATGCACATTTTTTAAAAATTGCATTCCAAGAGCTATAACTTTTTAGTTTTTTCATCAATGTACTTGTATGAGGTCTTATTTTTTGCAGGACAAGTTATAGTTTTTAATGCACCCTTTTAAGTACATGTAATGATTGATTAAAGCAAGCTGTTTAGCTAAAACCTCCTTTGTTTACGTCAGTAAAAAGGCGTATTAGTGGTCACTAACAGACGAATTAGTGAAATGTATTTCCTTGTCCACTAGGTAGAGCAGGGGTGTATCACAGCCAAAAATTGGCGAATTTCACCCGACAATGTGACAGACGAATTAGTGAAATGTATTTCCCTGTCCACTAGGTAGAGAAGGGGTATATCACATTCAAAACCTCTTCCTCCTCCTTTGCTTTCGCCTTGTGCTTCCACTGTGCCCCCGCTGTCAGGTGGGAATGCCACCAGCAGCGCGTCTACCAGCGTGCGCTTGTACTTGCGCATCTTACAATCATGCTCCAGTGATAGAATTAAGGATGGTACATTGTCCTTGTAACGGGGATCTAGCAGCGTGGCCCCCCAGTAATCAGCACAAGTTAGAATGTGGGCAACTCGGCGGTCGTTGCGGAGACACTGCAGCATGTAATCGCTCATGTGTGCCAGGCTGCCCAGAGGCAATGAAAAGCTGTCCTCTGTGGGAGGTGTATCGTCTGTGTCCTCTGTATCACCCCAGCCACGCACCAGTGATAGTCATGAGCTGGTTTGGGTGCCACCCTGCTGTGAACACGGTTCCTCCTACTCCATCTCCTCATCCTCTTCCTCGTCATCCTCCAGAACTGTGCCCTGGCTGGACAATTGTGTACCTGGCGTTTGTGAGTGCAGGAACCCACCCTCGGAGCCACTTGTGAATGACTGGCCAGAAACCCTATGAAATAATCCCACTTCCTCCTCCTCCTCCTGTGCCACATTCTCTTCCATCATCGCCAGCAGCGTTTTTTCAAGGAGGCATAGAAGTGGAATAGTATCGCTGAGAACGGCATTATCGGCACTGGCCATGTTGGTGGAGTATTTGAAGCAGCGCAACAAGGAACACAGGTCTCGCATGGAGGCCCAGTCATTGGTGGTGAAGTGGTGCTGTTCCGCAGAGCGACTTACGTGTGCGTGCTGCAGCTGAAACTCCACTATCACCTGCTGCTGCTCGCACAGTCTGGCCAGCATGTGCAAGGTGGAGTTCCACCTTGTGGGCACGTCGCATATGAGGCGGTGAGCAAGAAGGCCGAAGTTACACTGCAGCGCTGACAGGCGAGCAGCAGAAGGGTGAGAACGCAGAAAGCAGCAGCTCTGACATATCGGGGTAAGTTTTCAAGGAATCTCTGCACCACGAAATTCAGCACATGCGCCAGGCAAGGGTCCCAGAGCTGCTACGAGATTTCGCCCATTATCGCATACCATCAGGCCGGGCTTGAGGCTGACTGGCACAAACCACTCATCGGTCTGTTGGTCAAGGCCCGTCCAGAGCTCCTCCGCGGTGTGGGGTTTGTCCCCCAAACAGATACGTTTTAAAACTGCCTGCTGTCATTTACCCCTGGCTGTTGGTGGTGAAGGTGTTACGTTGACCGGATAAGGACGCGGTAGAGGAGGAGGAAGCGGAGTAGGAGGAGGAAGCAACAAGAGGCAAAGAAAAGCGCCTTGCAATCCTCGGTGGTTGAAGGACATGCTCTAAACTGCTATCTGAGTCAGGCCCAGCCACCACTGCATTTACCCAGTGTTCTGTTAGGGAGATATAACGTCCCTGTAGTTAGGTGGACGTACTGTGGGACAGCCACCGCCATAAGGCTTTTAAAACTCTCTGTCTCCACCAGACGGAATGACAACATTTCAAAGGTCAGTAATTTTGAAATGCTGGCATTCAGGGCCAGGGATCACGGGTGGGTAGGGGGGTACTTCCTCTTCTGCTCCAGTGTTTGGGAGATCGAGAGCTAAACGCTTCCGTGGGACATTGTGGAGATGCTTCGTGACCCACGTGGTGGTGTTGCTGGCAGATCTTCTGTTTGCGGGGTGGCAGGTGACCATTGTCACTCCAGAGGTTGATGAAGAGGCCGAGACTGCAGAAAAAGAGGAAGCAGGAGGAGCCCTTTCTTGGTTTTTGAGGTGTCTACTCCACTGCAGCTCGTGCTTTGCACTTACAGTAGATGACTGACCATGCAGGTTGTGCTCAGGTTGAGAACGTTTATGCCTCGCTTTAGGCTCTGATTGCACAGCGTGCAAACCACTCGTGTCTTGTCATCAGCACATTGTCTGAAGAACTGCCACACCAGAGAATTCCTTGGAGATGGCTTTGGTGTGCTCAGTCCTTTGCTGCGTTGGGCAGTAGCAGGCGTACTGTCTAGGGGACGGCCGCTCCGCTTTTGCACCCTGCTCCCTTTTCTGCTGTGCTGTTGGCTCTGTGTGATCACTGCCTCTTCC
The DNA here is from genome assembly GCF_905171765.1 of Bufo bufo. NCBI lineage: Eukaryota > Metazoa > Chordata > Amphibia > Anura > Bufonidae > Bufo > Bufo bufo. The sequence goes on from NC_053390.1 coordinate 318,001,665, forward strand.
TCCTAACTACACAGGTCACTCGCATGAACTTCATTCCATGTGGGGTCGAGGACCTCATTGTCCTCCACATCATCTTCCACCCAGTCTTCACCCCTGCCCTCCTTTTCGGTCTTTACACTGAAGAAATCCACAACAGTTGGCACCTGTGTTTCGTCATCATCCGAGACGTGCTGCGGTGTTCCTCTCATGTACTCTTCTTGAAACATAAGTGGTTATGCATCGGTGCACTCAATCTCTTCCACTTCTGGGGCAGGGCTATGTGGATAGCCCTGGGAAACCCTGTTAGAAGAGTCATCAAAAAGCAGAAGTGACTGCTGCATGACTTGGGGCTCAGACTGCTTGGCTGATTTGCAAGGGGGTGAGGTGAAAGACTGATGGACATCGGCTGCAGGTGCCAACTCTGATATTTCAACAGGAGACTGGGTGGGAGACAATGTAAAGGAACTGGAGGCACTGTCAGTAACCCAATCGACTATCACCTGCACTTGTTCTGGCATCGCCATTTGTAGAGCCGCATTAGGCCCGACCAAATACCGCTGAAGGTTCTGTCGCCTACTCGCACCTGAGGAAGGTGTTTCACTTGTGCTTGTAGCTGGCACAGATCGACTACGTCCTCTACCTGCAACAGGAGCTCCACCAGCAGCACCACGACCGGGGCCACGTCCCATATTTGACGCTCTCCTTTTTCTCCGCAAATTTAGGATCTTGCCAAAAGTGGGTGTTTTTTTAATAACAGAATATAACAACAGTATCTAACGCTTTTATTTCACACTGACAGATGCAGCAAAGGCCGCAAATTTTGTATTTTTCACAAAATGGGTGTTTTTTTGATAACAGAATATAACAGCAGTATCTAACACGTGATTTTCACACTGACAGATGCAGCAAACGCTGCAAACTTTGTATTTTGCCCAAAATGGGTGTTTTTTTAAACCAAGAATATTATTGCAGTATTTTAAGCTTGTATTTCACGCTGACAAATGCTGCAAAGGACACAGATGTAGGGTATTGCCAAAAATTTGTGTTTTTTTAAAACCAGAATAGTATTGCAGTATTTCAAGCTTGTATTTCACACTGACAGTTGCAGCAAAGGCTGCAAATTTAGTATTTTGCTCAAAATGGGTGTTTTTTAATAACAGAATATAACAGCAGTATCTAACGCTTGTATTTCACACTGACAGATGCAGCAAAGGCCGCAAATTTAGTATTTTTCACAAAATGGGTGTTTTTTTTATAACAGAATATAACAGCAGTGTCTAACGCATGTATTTCACACTGACAGATGCAGTAAACGCCAAAAATTTAGTATTTTGCCCAAAATGGGTGTTTTTTTAAACCAAGAATATTATGGCAGTCTTTTAAGCTTGTATTTCACACTGACAGATGCAGCAAAGGCCGCAAATTTAGTATTTTGCCCAAACTGGGTGTTTTTTTAATAACAGAATATAACAGTTGTATCTAACGCTTGTATTTCACACTGACAGATGCAGCAAAGGCCGCAAATTTAGTATTTTGCCCAAAATGGGTGTTTTTTTTTTAAACTAAGAATATTATTGCAGTATTTCAAGCTTGTATTTCACACTAACAAGTGCAGTATAGGCCCCAAATGTTGGGTATTGCCAAAAATGGGTGTTTTTTTAAACCCAGAATATTATGGAAGTATTTCAAGCTTGTATTTCATATTAACAAATGCAGCATAGGCCCCAGATGTAGGGTATTGCAAAAATTTGGTGTTTTTTTTAAACCCAGAAAATTATTGCAGTATTTTAAGCTTGCATTTCACACTGACAAATGCTGCAAAGGCACCAGATGTAGGATATTGCCAAAAATGGGTGTTTTTTTAACCTAAAATATTGTTGCAGTATTTCAAGCTTGTATTTCACACTAACAAATGCAATATAGGCCCCAGATGTAGGGTATTGTAAAAAATTGGTGTTTTTTTAAACACAGAAAATTATTGCAGTATTTTAAGCTTGTATTTCACACTGACAAATGCTGCAAAGGCCCCAGATATAGGGTCTTGGAAAAAATGGGTGATTTTTTTAAACCCAGAATATAATTGCAGTATTTCAAGCTTGTATTTGACTGTCACAAATGCACATATGCTGTGCTGGTGCACTGAACTTGCATAAAATGGCCGCCGACGCCTGTAAAATGGTTTGCTCAACCCTACAGGAGAATCAAAGATTTGAATAGTCCGGCGGTGGAGTGCTCGGGAAGTGAGTTAAATTCTGCAGCCCCAAGGGAGAACCATCCCCAGGCATCCCCTGGAACGAGCAGTAACCCCCTAGGAACGAGCATTAACCCCTCAAGGCTGGCTGAGTATCATTAACCCTTTCCCACTGACACCAATATCTCTAACCCCTGCATCCACAAAGAACCTTATACCACCAACACCATAACCCCTGCAATATTAACCCTTTCCCACTGCCACCAATATTATTCCTATATACCCCTGCATTAACCCCTGCATTACCCTACCCTATACCACAAACACCATATCCAATCAATATTAACCCCTGTATTACCCTACCCTATACCAACAACATCATATCCAATCAATATTAACCGCTGCAATTTTCCCCCTGCATTATAACCCCTTGCCATCCTGTTAAAGGGCTTCTGTCACCCCCCCAACCCCCAATTTTCAGTTTTTGACTTATTATATTTGTTAATGTAAGCAGATTCCATATATGCACCTCTTACCTCGGGCTGTGCAGTAATTACAGTAAAAAACATACTTTTATTATATGTAAATTTCTTCACTACCAGCAAGTCGGGCGGACTTGCTGGTAGCCGCCGCATCCTCTGTTTGAAAAAACGCCCCCTCCTCCACTTGATTGAAAGGGCCAGCGAGCGCTCTCCTCCTCTCGCTGGCCCTGCCTGCAGCCTCAAATCTCGCGCCTGCACCGTACCGGTCATCATTCGGCGCAGGCGCTCTAAGAGAAGGACGGCCGCTGTTTTTTCAAACAGAGGATGCGGCGGCTACCAGCAAAACCGCCCAACTTGCTGGTAGTGAAGAAATTTACATATAACAAAAGTACGTTTTTTACTGTAATTACTGCACAGCCCGAGGTAAGAGGGGCATATATGGAATCTGCTTACATTAACAAATATAATAAGTCAAAAACTGAAAATTGGGGGTTGGGGGGGGTGACAGAAGCCCTTTAACCCTTGCATTGCCTGTATTGAATTTAATCCCTTCTACCCTGTAGGGACAGCGTATAGTTAGGATTGGGAGGGTGCTGCTGTAGTGTGTCTATGAGTGCATATTTAGATAGATTTTGTGGTGGAATTGTAGTTGGGATTGTGTTGTGTTAGTGTAGTTAGGTTTATTAGAGTGCTGTTAGTGTTGTACCGTGTGCGTCTATATGTATATATATTTATATAACCATTGATATAAATATATATAGATATAGTGTAAGTAACTGACTGTAAATGTGCTATTGGTTTAATAAATACTTTTTTATTCAAATACAGTTTAGCAACAAGTTAGAATAAAGAATAAATAGGCGAAGTCAACAATAGATGACTTAACGCCTATTTATTAATATTAATTATTAATATTAAACCAAAATATTAATAATTAATATGTCCTTTAACACACACGGAGTAAATTTCGTTTTTTGTTTTTTTGTTTTTTTTTGTTTCCGCATACACAGTCCAAAAAAAACCTAAAACAAAATTGACACGGAAAGAAAATACGTTCGTGTGCATGAGCCCTTAGAGGGTTAACATGATTTGGGGAAAAAATATATATATAGATTTGATAATATAGATAATCGACACGTCCTCAATTAGTGTTAAGCGTATAGAGAAGAAATAGCGTGCTCATAAAAACGATACCTTTATTAAAAATTTATGGATAAATGGAGCAGAAAACTGCTCAAATGGTGACCATGACCTAACAGAAGATTGGTTAAGTCTTTTGACTCCTGCTGTGATTATGATACCACAAGAAAATAAATAAAATACTTTATAGGGATAAGCCTATAGTCATACAGGTGATTAGGTATTTATATCCGCGGACAGGTGATGGGGGTATTTAGAGGGACGGGAGTAACTCTCCCTGGGTCTCCCTCAAATTCTAGGCCCTAAGCCAAGGGATATCCCCAGATGGTAGAGATACCCTGTCGTCATACCTATGGCTATAGTCAACCTATAATAACCCTACTTAGATGGTGAATAATTAAGATTAATACATATAAAGCCCGACGCGTTTCACCTGCGCCTGGCAGATCATCAGGGGGTGGTAGACAAACCCTAATTTGTAGGGCAAAAAATGATACACAAGATAAATAAATAAAATGATACTTAGCTCCTATATACAATCAGTGGGAAGTATAAGATGATACTGAGTCCTGTCAGTTGATAGATAGCCTGTAAAAAAGGGTTGATATAAGGACTACTTAAACAATGTCCACAGGGTTTCTGTTTCATATACTCACTGATCAGGAGGGACCCACTGTCTAACTTCACAGATGTTAGGGGGGAGCTGATGTGGCCAGTCTGTAGAGGCTCTTTTGATACCCAGACCAAAAAACAAGAATGATGCAAATCTGATCCGTCTGATTTCTACTTTTTATATAGCCAATAGAGAGGTTCTGGCCATTTTGCGAACTTATTGGCCAATCCCGACTATAGATAAAGATCTCTCTAAGGCTATCTCTCCCTTCCCACAATTTACATACCGTAAGGGGAGGAGTCTGAAAGATAGACTTGTACATAGTCACTATTCAGGGGTAAAAAAAGAAGGCACTTGGCTTGACAGGCAACCAAAACGGATTTTTAAATGCGGGACATGTAAGGCCTGCAAACACATCAATCCAACCAAAACGGTAACCTGTTCAATGACCCAATATATACATACCTTAAGTGATTTCATTAACTGCAAAACTAAAGGGGTCATATATATATGCCAGTGCACTTGTCCGAAAGACTATATAGGAAAAACGTATAGGGAGCTGAGACGTAGAATATGTGAACATGTCAACGACATAGTCAAAAAGAATGATACATCTGTGGCCAACCATGTGAATCATCATCACAACGGTGACCTCAGGTCCATTCATTTTGCGACACTTGAGGTTGTCCCCATGCCGGCCAGGAGGGGTGACTGGAACCAAAGGATACTCCAGAAGGAAACTGAATGGATCTATCGTTTCCGGTCCCAGTCACCAGGAGGACTGAATAAGAGGCTTACGTATACCTGTTTCATTTAGCTGGTTTTCCTTTTCGGTTAACTTGACCTTTCCCCTGTTTCTTTAATGTCCCTTTCACTAATGGACCATGTAGGTACTAGAAGTGCCACTAACTAATAGGGGCAGAACTATCATCTGCCCTTTATCTTACTTTGTTTCTCTTATGGGCCCCCCATACAGTCTGCGGATCCCATAAGGTTTGCGTGTGGCATCTAACTATAGCTACACTTTATATCTGTCTTCCTCCTGTGACTATCAGGCTGGTCTGTATATGTGTGACAGAATATATTAACTGAGCTTTTTTGTGTATCTCTTTATCCGTTATACACTTATCAGTATATTAAGGTTACCTTTTTAAATGATCATAATTATATACATCTCTGGATCTCCCACCAGTTGCGCTTCCATAAGCGCTTCAAGGACTGTAAAGGACGCATGTGCGATCTATCTTTAGCCTCATGCGTTCCATTTTGCGCTCCAGAGAACGGAAGTTATGCGAACACTTCCCGTATTATGCATTCCATCATGCGTGCCATGTACCGGAAGTGACGCGTCGCAACTATGCCATGCGTTCCACTAACCGGAAATGCATTATACCGGCGTCCGGAAGTGTTAGATGATACCAGTGCTTAAATACTGAGCACTGGCCTCTACAGACCGGCCACATCAGCTCCCCCCTAACATCTGTGAAATTAGACAGTGGGTCCCTCCTGATCAGTGAGTATATGAAACAGAAACCCTGTGGACATTGTTTAAGTAGTCCTTATATCAACCCTTTTTTTACAGGCTATCTATCAACTGACAGGACTCAGTATCATCTTATACTTCCCACTGATTGTATATAGGAGCTAAGTATCATTTTATTTATCTTGTGTTTCCTTTTTTGCCCTACAAATTAGGGTTTGTCTACCACCCCCTGATGATCTGCCAGGCGCAGGTGAAACGCTTCGGGGTTTATATGTATTCACCATCTAAGTAGGGTTATTATAGGTTGACTATAGCCATAGGTACGGGGACAGGGTATCTCTACCATCTGGGGATATCCCTGGGCTTAGGGCCTAGAATTTGAGGGACACCCAGGGAGAGTTACTCCTCTCCCTCTAAATACCCCCCATCACCTGTCCGCGGATATAAATACCTAATCACCTGTATGACTATAGGCTTATCCCTAAAAAGTAGTTTATTTATTTTCTTGTGGTATCATAATCACAGCAGGAGTCAAAAGACTTAACCAATCTTCTGTTAGGTCATGGTTACCATTTGAGCAGTTTTCTGCTCTATTTACCCATTAATTTATAATAAAGGTATAGTTTTTATGAGCACGCTATTTCTTCTCTATACGCTTAACATGATTTGGGATACAATTGTTGTGAAGTAAGCAGATAATTAGGAAAGCTGCTAAAACAGTAAGATAACACAATAATGTATAATACAGTGTGTAGCATAGCCAGATATATTATGTAACAACCGAGGTTATCATTAATTAAAGCAGCTGGTAAAGTTTTTAACAGGATTTCGACAAACTGTCATGTGATTAATAAAATCTCTAGTCACCGACAATTATGTTAAATGGTGTTTGTTTGTTTGTCTACAGCATTTGTCTTTAATGTCTATATATGTAGATTAATTCATGTTGGGTTGGTGCCATTCCTTCTCACAACAATAAACGTATCTCTGCAAGACAGGAATAAACATCTCACTGTTTTTGGAACTTTATTAATATCCAAGGTAGAGCTTGTCTTTTATTTGGTGGATAAAATCCCTTATTGAGCTACACATGAAAAGCCCTTTACATAAATCATACAAGACACAGAAGATTACTGGCAGTAAAGGATTATCCTAACTCGTAAAACATTCAAGAGTCTTTGGCAGTATGTTATCCTTTGCTTTGATTTGCTGGCCACAGGAGATTTAAGATGGTAGTTGCAAAAGTCCCAATGCAAATAATCTTATTTTAGGTCATTTTCAATTTTGAAACTGTAATATTTCCAGAGGTTTTGTAAAAGTAAGGCAAATTGATATTTTGCTAGTGTTGTTACTTGGGTTTACAATACAGAGCATCTATTATTTGCTATGGTCAAATCATATTATAGTAAAGATTGTTCTAAAGCAGATATTGTTCGTGGTGAATTTCTTTTACAGTAAACAAGTCATTTTCATTGATGTTTTCGGTTATTTAAAATGATGAAAATAACTGTCAAGAGACATATAGCTCAAGCTCGAGTATTGGAGTCCATGTTATTAAGTACTAGTGTTAAGCACGAATATTCATATTACAAATTTTTATCGCGAATATCGGCACTTCAATCATTTGCGAATATTTAGAATATAGCGCTATATATTTGTAATTTCGAATATTCTTTTTTTTTTTTTCACAGTACACATGATACTTCCCTGCTTCTAGCCTGTTGGCCAATGAGAAGGCAGCAATATCTCTGTCATAGCTTAGCAATTTCCCTAGCAACCAATAGGAAAGTTGCCTTCCCCTTACTATATAAGAAAATTTCCAGCAGCCATATTGTGCTGTTTCATGCAGTTGAGAGAGCGAGGAGTGTGATAATTGTGCTGTGCTGAATTGCTGTTTTAATACTTCTGATACCTCATCTATAATCCAGATAGTTAGTGGTAGATAGTGTAGCATAGTTATTGTAGCTAATAGGTTCCAGTGTAGGGTGTTAGGTACATTAGTTAGTTAGCTCAGTCATATATATATACAGATGTAACGGGGTAAGGCTACTTTCACACTAGCATTCAGAGCGGATCCGTCTGATGTTTTATCAGACGGATCCGCTCCTATAATGCAGACGTTTGCATCCGTTCAGAACGGATCCGTCTGCATTATAACTTAAAAGTCTGGATCCGTCCAGACTTTACATTGAAAGTCAATGGGGGACGGATCCATTTGAAGATTGAGCCATATAGTGTCATCTTCAAACGGATCCGTCCCCATTGACTTACCTTGTAAGTCTGGATGGATCCGCTTGCCTCCGCACGGCCAGGCGGACACCCGAACGCTGCAAGCAGCGTTCAGGTGTCCGCCTGCTGAGCGGTGCGGAGGCTGAGCGCTGCCAGACTGATGCATTCTCAGCGGATCCGCGTCCACTCAGAATGCATTAGGGCTGGACGGATGCGTTCGGGGCCGCTTGTGAGCCCCTTCAAACGGAACTCACAAGCGGAGCCACGAACGCAGGTGTGAAAGTAGCCTAACACTCACACTCTTAACTCAATTTTCTTAACTCATCACGTTATCTTGAAACAAATGCCATTGAAAAAGCAATTGCTTAACGCATTTAGTTTAGATAACATGTCTCATAAAGCATGAGTGTTAACCCTGCTACATCCGTAATCCAGATAGTTAGTGGTAGATAGTGTAGGTTAGTTAGTGTAGCTGATAAGTTCCAGTGTAGTGTGTTAGGTACATTAGTTAGTTAGCTCAGTCATTTATATAATCCAGATAGTTAGTGTGAGATAGTGTAGGTTAGTTAGTGAATAGTGTAGCTGATAGGTTCCAGTGTAGGGTGTAGTGTAGGTTAGATAGAGATATAGTATAGTGTAGTCTTTTGCTGTCTATTTTGCTATGTTTTATGATTTTGTGTGCTGGGATTATCTGCATCTTTTGTCAGTAAACAAAACAAGGAAAAAGTAAAGGGATGGCACTCTAGTCATAGGTAATGCATGGAAATGAGTATTTTATTAGTATTAACTGGCTGGTAGATACCAGCTGTTGGCAATGAATATAAGTATAAAAGTTGATTGGATCATGTAATAGAACTTAGGTATAAAATATCGTACTCCTAGAAGTATAAAATGGAGACAGTATAATAACAATGCATAAATAGTGGATAATAACAACAATGCATAAAAGTAAATTGCCGGTATGAGCCAATAATGACTGGTCTATGTCAGCTGGACATAATGTAGATAATGGTATTAGGCCAGTTGGCGTAGACTTTGGAGGTAAATATTTAGACAATGCACAAATTATAGACAATGGGATACCAATGCATAGGAGGTAGATTTGCAATAAATAGAAGTCAGATAAAAATATATATATATAAAGGTCAAGTAAACCTATTGGAGATAGGTGCAGGTATAATGTCCAATGAGGTAAGAAAGGGAACAGCTGTGGGTGAGAACTGGGGACATCCCTTTTGTGGGAAATGGTAGTTCAATCCGATCTAAGTTTGCCCCCTTTGTTCTGGATCAATAGGGTGTTTCACCTCCGATCGGTAGTTTTGTTTCCACAATTTGTCCAACAGTAGTGTTATAATAAGGTGCTGCTGATTTAGCAGATACGTTACCCTCCTGTAGGTCAGAGGCAGGTTGGTGAGCGGCTCCTGGCGGGCGGGTGGCGTCCACGTGTGTTCTTCCCGCTCGAAATCTTTGTTTCTGCTTACGGAGCTGTGTGCTCAGCCTGTCTACTGCTGTGGCTGATCGTCACTTCCGGTGACGTCACTTGCGCTTGCTGACTCTCCCGCTCGATTCTCATCGGCGTTACACGTGGTGTCCGATGGCGGGAATGAGAGGCTGCGGCTTTTTCAAAAGTTTAAGGGAGCTCCGGAGCTTTTGAGGTTCTAGGATCCTTTTAGCTAGCTTGGTATGAGTATGGCTACCTCAAATTACCCCATACGCGTTTCGGAGCTTGCTGCTCCTTCATCAGTGGGAATGGGTAGCCTTTTTACTTTGTCCTATATATATGGTCCTGATTGGATCCAATTGAGGTTCTGGAGGCGTGGTTAAGGACTTTGATAATCGGTGTTTAGTAACAATTGTCCTGGACTTGCAGGTAGAATGGATGGGATTCAGACAGAACAATGTGATGAATATGAAAAAACAGACAAGATACGGCACTATTGTATCTCAATGTATAATATTTATAATAATAATAGAGATAAAAATAAAAATAAAAATAAAGATGAAAATAAGATAAGATAAAAACAGAATAAAATTCATAAAATCAATATAGCTATGTGTGTATCAATATACATTCTTGTATATGTGGATATACATATATACGTATCATCAGCTTATAGAGGAGTCCTTACATTCTATTACGAAGGTAAATGTAGGAATGAGTATAGATCTGGGACCTCTAGATTGGGGATATTATCAACAATGTTGGATATGTTATATTGGAGGTGGATTCCTGAGTATTATGGTTCCCTAATTGTATAAATATATATGTATGTATATAGAGAGGGGGATTGGGGATCCAGGTGTTCTTTTAGTTGGATAATTATTGTTTTTATTGGGAAGACTTCTGCCTGTATTGTGGTGTATACATATATCTGAGTTGTTACTTCAGATTAGAAGAGGGTGTTGATAGAGGATGTGGAGAGTGGAATAGGGGGGAAGGGGCCCGCCCGGGAGGAGGGGTCGGAATGCTGGTAGACAGCCTGACTACGACTCCTGATCCCAAGGGGGGGCACCCCACCCATATATTCAATCTGTGATGTAGGTTCGTGTTCATAGAAATCCAAATATTTCCATCTCCGCGTTGAGTCCTTTTGGAATCATTGTGTTAAATTCGAATATTTTTCTAGACTCTGATCTGGACATTGCCGCTATGTGGTTACCACCCCTCCATTGGCGTGTAATTTTTATTAAAGCTGTATAGGTGAGTGATGATGGGTCACAATTATGTTTTTCTTTATAATGTCTAGAGACAGAGTGCAACTCGTAACCTTTTTTGATATTTGATACATGCTCTGCTATTCTTGTTTTGAGAAGTCTTTTTGTGCGTCCAATGTATTGTTTGGAGCAGGGACATTGCAGGAGATAGATCACATTACTGGAGTGGCATGAAAGATGTTCCCGTATCTGGTGGATATACGTGCTATTGGTTGCCTTTACTGTAGTCGTCTTTTTTGGAAAGTTTGTGATCTTACAGCTATAGCATTTTCCGCATCTGAAAAAACCTTGCAATGTTAACCAGCTTGGGTTAGGTTTAGTTGTAGTCTTTTTTATTGTTGGTGCTACTTTAAGACCGAGATTTGGGGCTCTAGTATATGTGATTTGTGGTTTGTCTGATAATAGTTGACCAATGACTTTATCTCTCAGAATATGGTGCCAATGTTTTTGGATGCTTGTTTCTAGTTTTTTGTAATGGGCATTATATGGTAGGATAATTCGCGGAGTTTCTTCTTTTACAGTCGTGTTTCTTGTGATTTGGTCAAAGAATGTTGTTCTATCCATTGCCCTTACTCTGTCTAGTGATCTATCTATTATTGTCTTTGGATAATTTTTGACTAGGAATTGCGTCTTCAAACTTTTTGCTTCCATTTCGAACTGGCTATCTAGTGTACAATTCCTCTTAAGTCTTCTAAATTGACTTGTTGGAATATTAAGTAGCCAGCTAGGAAGGTGACAACTTGAGTGTAATATGAAGTTGTTCTTCATCACTGGCTTTTGATAGGTACTGCAGTGGAGTTTGTTGTCTCTTGTTTGGATCAATAGATCGAGGAATTCTATTTGTGTCTCACTTATGTTCGTGGTCAGTGTTATATTCCTGTCGTTTGTGTTGATGTCCTCCAAAAATTCATTTAGTTTGTCCCTGGTGTCGCTCCAGATGAATATGATGTCATCTATATATCTCCGCCATAGTACCAGGCTCGACCCCAACAGTGGTGTGATGAAATCATGTTCCCACTGGGCCATAAAGATGTTAGCATAGCTGGGGGCGAACCTGGTACCCATGGCGGTGCCGCGTTGTTGTAAGTAGAACACTGAGTCAAACATAAAATAGTTATGAGTGAGAATAAAAAGTACACTCTCTACTAAGAAGTTTATCTGATCTATGTGTAGAGTTTGGTAGTGATTTAATTGTTCTCTCAGGGCAGCGGTACCGTGATTGTGGTCAATGATGGTGTATAGTGAATTTACGTCCATTGTGCACAGGAACCAGTATTTTTGATATTCAACCTGTTCCAGTGTTCTCACTATATCTGTTGTGTCCTTGATGTAAGATGGGATAAGTTTGACTGTGGGCTGCAGTAGTCTGTCTATGTACTGGGAGAGATTGGAGGTGAGGGATCCTATTCCTGAGATTATTGGTCTACCAGGTGGATGGGTTGGATTTTTGTGAATCTTTGGTAGACAGTAAAAGATGGGGATTCTGTTCTGTGCATTGGTTATGAATGTGAATTCCTGTTCATTAAGGATGCCCTTTTCTCTACCTGCTTGTGTCAGTGTTACTAGTTCCTTATAGAATTTTTCTGTCGGGTCTTTACTAAGGGTAGAATATGTTTCAGGGTCTGTTAGTTGTCTCTTACATTCAATAGTATAGTCTTCTGCTGGTCGTATTGTGAGATTTTGCGTAGATTGTAGTTGTTTTATCGCATGCATCTCTCTCTTAGTCATATTGAATTGTGTTTTATTTAAGTTCATTTTTCTAATGTCTGACTCTATGCATTTCCGGAATGTGGCGATATCATCTCCCATTTCTTGTTTTGGGTACTTTGTAGATTTTATTTTGAGATCTGTATGATTGTAAGTCGGTGTTTGCGGATTGGCTCTAGATATTGGGTTCTTAATGAAATACTTTTTTAGGCAGAGTTTTCTTATGAATTTCTCTATTCCTATATATGCATTCAATTTGTCCATTTTGTTTGTGGGAGAAAATTTGAGTCCTTTATTCAGTAATTTCTGTTGAGCTTCGTTGAGAGTTACATTACTTAACCACCTCAGCCCCCAGTGCTTAAACACCCTGAAAGACCAGGCCACTTTTTACACTTCTGACCTACACTACTTTCACCATTTATTGCTCGGTCATGCAACTTACCACCCAAATGAATTTTACCTCCTTTTCTTCTCACTAATAGAGCTTTCATTTGGTGGTATTTCATTGCTGCTGACATTTTTACTTTTTTTGTTATTAATCGAAATTTAACGATTTTTTTTGCAAAAAAATGACATTTTTCACTTTCAGTTGTAAAATTTTGCAAAAAAAATGACATCCATATATAAATTTTGCTCTAAATTTATTGTTCTACATGTCTTTGATAAAAAAAAAATGTTTGGGTAAAAAAAAAATGGTTTGGGTAAAAGTTATAGCGTTTACAAACTATGGTACAAAAATGTGAATTTCCGCTTTTTGAAGCAGCTCTGACTTTCTGAGCACCTGTCATGTTTCCTGAGGTTCTACAATGCCCAGACAGTACAAACACCCCACAAATGACCCCATTTCGGAAAGTACACACCCTAAGGTATTCGCTGATGGGCATAGTGAGTTCATAGAACTTTTTATTTTTTGTCACAAGTTAGCGGAAAATGATGATTTTTTTTTTTTTTTTTTTTTTTCTTACAAAGTCTCATATTCCACTAACTTGTGACAAAAAATAAAAACTTCCATGAACTCACTATGCCCATCACGAAATACCTTGGGGTCTCTTCTTTCCAAAATGGGGTCACTTGTGGGGTAGTTATACTGCCCTGGCATTCTAGGGGCCCAAATGTGTGGTAAGGAGTTTGAAATCAAATTCTGTAAAAACTGACCAGTGAAATCCGAAAGGTGCTCTTTGGAATGTGGGCCCCTTTGCCCACCTAGGCTGCAAAAAAATGTCACACATCTGGTATCTCCGTATTCAGTAGAAGTTGGGGAATGTGTTTTGGGGTGTCATTTTACATATACCCATGCTGGGTGAGATAAATATCTTGGTCAAATGCCAACTTTGTATAAAAAAATGGGAAAAGTTGTCTTTTGCCAAGATATTTCTCTCACCCAGCATGGGTATATGTAAAAAGACACCCCAAAACACATTCCCCAACTTCTCCTGAATACGGAGATACCAGATGTGTGACACTTTTTTGCAGCCTAGGTGGGCAAAGGGGCCCATATTCCAAAGAGCACCTTTCGGATTTCACTCGTCATTTTTTACAGAATTTGATTTCAAACTCCTTACCACACATTTGGGCCCCTAGAATGCCAGGGCAGTATAACTACCCCACAAGTGACCCCATTTTGGAAAGAAGAGACCCCAAGGTATTCGCTGATGGGCATAGTGAGTTCATGGAAGTTTTTATTTTTTGTCACAAGTTAGTGGAATATGAGACTTTGTATGAAAAAAAAAAAAAATATAAAAAAAATCATCATTTTCCACTAACTTGTGACAAAAAATAAAAAATTCTAGGAACTCGCCATGCCCCTCACGGAATACCTTGGGGTGTCTTCTTTCCAAAATGGGGTCACTTGTGGGGTAGTTATACTGCCCTGGCATTTTCCAGGGGCCCTAATGTGTGGTAAGTAGGTAAATGACCAGTGAAATCCAAAAGGTGCTCTTTGGAATATGGGCCCCTTTGCCCACCTAGGCTGCAAAAAAGTGCCACACATGTGGTATCTCCGTACTCAGGAGAAGTTGGGGAATGTGTTTTGGGGTGTCTTTTTACATATACCCATGCTGGGTGAGAGAAATATCTCGGCAAAAGACAACTTTTCCCATTTTTTTATACAAAGTTGGCATTTGACCAAGATATTTATCTCACCCAGCATGGGTATATGTAAAATGACACCCCAAAACACATTCCCCACCTTCTCCTGAGTACGGAGATACCAGATGTGTGACACTTTTTTGCAGCCTAGGTGGGCAAAGGGGCCCATATTCCAAAGAGCACCTTTCGGATTTCACTCGTCATTTTTTACAGAATTTGATTTCAAACTCCTTACCACACATTTGGGCCCCTAAAATAGCAGGGCATTATACCTACCCCACAAGTGACCCCATTTTGGAAAGAATAGACCCCAAGGTATTCGCTGATGGGCATAGTGAGTTCATGGAAGTTTTTATTTTTTGTCACAAGTTAGTGGAATATGAGACTTTGTATGAAAAAAAAAAAAAAAAAAAAAATCATCATTTTCCACTAACTTGTGACAAAAAATAAAAAATTCTAGGAACTCGCCATGCCCCTCACGGAATACCTTGGGGTGTCTTCTTTCCAAAATGGGGTCACTTGTGGGGTAGTTATACTGCCCTGGCATTTTCCAGGGGCCCTAATGTGTGGTAAGTAGGTAAATGACCAGTGAAATCCGAAAGGTGCTCTTTGGAATATGGGCCCCTTTGCTCACCTAGGCTGCAAAAAAGTGTCACACATCTGGTATCTCCGTACTCGGGAGAAGTTGGGGAATGTGTTTTGGGGTGTCTTTTTACATATACCCATGCTGGGTGAGAGAAATATCTTGGCAAAAGACAACTTTTCCCATTTTTTTATACAAAGTTGGCATTTGACCAAGATATTTATCTCACCCAGCATGGGTATATGTAAAAAGACACCCCAAAACACATTCCCCAACTTCTCCTGAGTACGGCGATACCAGATGTGTGACACTTTTTTGCAGCCTAGATGCGCAAAGGGGCCCAAATTCCTTTTAGGAGGGCATTTTTAGACATTTGGATACCAGACTTCTTCTCACGCTTTGGGGCCCCTAGAATGCCAGGGCAGTATAAATACCCCACATGTGACCCCATTTTGGAAAGAAGACACCCCAAGGTATTCAATGAGGGGCATGGCGAGTTCATAGAAATTTTTTTTTTTTGGCACAAGTTAGCGGAAATTGATATTTTTTATTTTTTTCTCACAAAGTCTCCCGTTCCGCTAACTTGGGACAAAAATTTCAATCTTTCATGGACTCAATATGCCCCTCACGGAATACCTGGGGGTGTCTTCTTTCCGAAATGGGGTCACATGTGGGGTATTTATACTGCCCTGGCATTCTAGGGGCCCTAAAGCGTGAGAAGAAGTCTGGAATATAAATGTCTAAAAAATTTTACGCATTTGGATTCCGTGAGGGGTATGGTGAGTTCATGTGAGATTTAATTTTTTGTCACAAGTTAGTGGAATATGAGACTTTGTAAGAAAAAAAAATAATAATTCCGCTAACTTGGGCCAAAAAAATGTCTGAATGGAGCCTTACAGGGGGGTGATCAATGACAGGGGGGTGATCAATGACAGGGGGGGTGATCAATGACAGGGGGGGTGATCAATGACAGGGGGGGTGATCAATGACAGGGGTGGTGATCAATGACAGGGGGGTGATCAGGGAGTCTATATGGGGTGATAACCACAGTCATTTATCACGCCCGTGTAAGGCTTCATTCAGACGTCCGGATGCGTTTTGCGGATCCGATCCATCTATCAGTGGATCCGTAAAAATCATGCGGACGTCTGAATGGAGCTTTACAGGGGGGTGATCAATGACAGGGGGGTAATCAATGACAGGGGGGTGATCAGGGAGTCTATATGGGGTGATCACCACAGTCATTGATCATGCCCCTGTAAGGCTTCATTCAGACGTCCGGATGCGTTTTGCGGATCCGATCCATCTATCAGTGGATCCGTAAAAATCATGCGGACGTCTGAATGGAGCTTTACAGGGGGGTAATCAATGACAGGGGGGTGATCAGGGAGTCTATATGGGGTGATAACCACAGTCATTGATCATGCCCCTGTAAGGCTTCATTCAGACGTCCGGATGCGTTTTGCGGATCCGATCCATCTATCAGTGGATCCGTAAAAATCATGCGGACGTCTGAATGGAGCTTTACAGGGGGGTGATCAATGACAGGGGGGTGATCAGGGAGTCTATATGGGGTGATCACCACAGTCATTGATCATGCCCCTGTAAGGCTTCATTCAGACGTCCGGATGCGTTTTGCGGATCCGATCCATCTATCAGTGGATCCGTAAAAATCATGCGGACGTCTGAATGGAGCTTTACAGGGGGGTAATCAATGACAGGGGGGTGATCAGGGAGTCTATATGGGGTGATAACCACAGTCATTGATCATGCCCCTGTAAGGCTTCATTCAGACGTCCGGATGCGTTTTGCGGATCCGATCCATCTATCAGTGGATCCGTAAAAATCATGCGGACGTCTGAATGGAGCTTTACAGGGGGGTAATCAATGACAGGGGGGTGATCAATGACAGGGGGGTGATCAGGGAGTCTATATGGGGTGATAACCACAGTCATTGATCATGCCCCTGTAAGGCTTCATTCAGACGTCCGGATGCGTTTTGCGGATCCGATCCATCTATCAGTGGATCCGTAAAAATCATGCGGACATCTGAATGGAGCTTTACAGGGGGTTGATCAATGACAGGGGGGTAATCAATGACAGGGGGGTGATCAGGGAGTCTATATGGGGTGATCAGGGGTGATTAGGGGTGATCAGGGGCTAATAAGGGGTTAATAAGTGACGGGGGGGGGGGGGGTGTAGTGTAGTGTAGTGGTGCTTGGTGGGACTTTACTGAGCTACCTGTGTCCTCTGGTGGTCGATCCAAACAAATGGGACCACCAGAGGACCAGGTAGCAGGTATATTAGACGCTGTTATCAAAACAGCGTCTAATATACCTGTTAGGGGTTAAAAAAAACACATCTCCAGCCTGCCAGCGAACGATCGCCGCTGGCAGGCTGGAGATCAACTCTCTTACCTTCCGTTCCTGTGAGCGCGCGCGCCTGTGTGCGCGCGTTCACAGGAAATCTCGCGTCTCGCGAGAGGACGCGCCGGCGCGTCCAGGAGGAATGAATCAACCACCTCCAGGACGCGTCTGTGCGTACAGCGGTCCAGAGGTGGTTAAGTTAACTATAATGTTTGTTGTGTTTTCTAGGTCCTGTGATGTCTGTTCTGTTTTCTTCTTGTGTCTGCCCCTTCTTGTCTTCGTTGTGTTTTGTAGTCTAGTGTCCTGAGTGGGTTGTCTCTTTGTGGATCTGTCATTGTTTGGTGGTTCATGTGGTGGTGTTGGTGATAGGGGGTGTTCATTTGGTTCTCTTCTCGGTGTTCCCTGAAGTGATGGGGAGTGTTGTTCGGTGTTCTCTCTCGGTGTTGTCTGGGTGGGGGTGACTTGTGTGTTTTCTTCCTGTGTCTTAGGTTGTATTGGTGTGTGGGAGTTAGTGCTCTTTTGTGTCTCTGTGGGGAACGGGAATAGTGACGTATCCTTATTCTGTGGTGGGGTGGGGTTTGATCTAAAAAATGAGGTGAATAGAGTGATTCAAAGTAATTGAACAAAACAAAAAAAAGTATTTGCCTATGTTTTAGTGTTACAGTTTTAGGGTTTCTTTTGTTAGGGAGGGATTTTTGTGTGCATGTTTTGTCTTTGCAAAAGAAAAAGTCTTTGCCTGTGTTTTAGTGTTACAGATTTAGGGTTTTGATTGTTAGGGAGGGATTATTATGTGTGTCTTTTGTCTATGTTTTAGTGTTATTGATTTAGGTTTTCGCGTCTATTTTATTTCAGTTTTGCCCCATTGTCCCCAACCCAATAAAGTTTGCCCAAATGCCCTCATTATTTTCTTTCTCAAATTTTTTTCTGTTTAAAAACTTTTTGGTTTATTAGTCACAAGCATGAGTGGCTGTGGTCGTTCCGGCAGCCGTGGTCGTGATAGGGAAGTTGGTTCCAGTGCTAGAACGCTGCCAGCACGGTGCCGCTCCTCTACCCATGGAGGGGCGGGCGCAGGTGGCAGGGGAATCCGCCTCATGCGTGATTTCTTCGGGCATGGCAGCCACCCCATTTCATCGCAGGACGCTGAGGCAGTGGTGTCATTCATGACCCAAACCAGATGCACCAAGTCCTCTTCCCCGGCTCTCAGCAGCAGCAGCAGCTCGCTGCCTCCTGTAGGACCAGCCCCCAGCCCCCAAGAATCAACCCTGATGCTGTTTGACAGCAACAGTGAGAGGGACATCTTGGTGGTGGTAATGCAGAAGAGGGAGCTAGAGTCTGGTCCGGATGGCCAGGACCTTTTTGGAAGGGATGGAGGAGGAGGAGGAGGAGGAGGGGGTACCGCCCGTCAGTACCCCAGTGACATCCCTTCCAACTGGTGCGGGTGGTTTTAGTCACAAAACCTCCGCACTTAGTCAGACCCAGGCGTCAGCGAGGGGATAGCGGAACCAGGTCAGGGGCTCCATGTCTGTTGTTCCCCTCAGTCAACCACTGGTCGACCTTGGGTCTGACATTACAGGCGATGAAGAGGAGGGTGATTTAGAATGGGTGCCACCTCCCTTGTCAGGTGACAGCAGCACTGATAAGGAAGATAGGCACCCGAGACAAATGGCGCACCAGGTCACCAGGCTGCCCAGTGGCAGGGGCTCCACTGGTACTGGCAGCAAGAGGCGGCAGCAGCAGCAGGTGCCAGCTCCACCTATGCGCACCGAGCCCAGAAAAGCGCAAGCCAGCACCATCCCATCTGACAAGAGGTTGGTGCGTAAGTCGCCTGTTTGGGCTTACTTCACCCTGGCAGCAGACAATGTGACAATTGTCATCTGTCAGCTCTGCCATGCCAGGGTGAGGAGAGGGAGGTCTGTTCCTCGGCTGGGTACAACTGCCTTTACTCAGCACCTGAGATTCAACAACTGACGGGAGTGGGAATAGATGCAGGGTGGTCGTAGCAGCGCTAGCAGCAGTGCGCAGGGGACAGCAGCTCCTGCCACTGTCCTGCAGCCACCCCACACCCCCTTCCAACAATGCATACCCACTCCCCCACTTCCTCTCCTAGAGGTACTGGTACTGGCAGCCAGACCTCTGCCTCCTCTTTACCCTCCTCTATAGCCTCCACTGCCGTCTGGGGGCAGCCGTCGGTTGTCGACGCATTTGAACGCACCGCGCCCTACACCCCTGAGGACCGACGCGTGCTCCTGGCAAGGGTTATCTCCCAACATTTGCTGCTCTTCAATATTGTGGACTGGAATCCATTCCGACAGATGTTGGAGCAGGCCCAACCCAGATGGCGTGTCCCCAGCCGCCATTTCTTTGTCCGGATCGGCGTCCCTGCCCTACACCAGCACATTGTGCAGAATGTATCCCTATCACTGGATCACGCTGTCAGCAACAGGGTACATCTGACATTGGATGCCTGGACCAGCAGACATGGGCAGGGACGATACATCAGCTTTACTGCCCATTGGGTGTCTCTCCGAGGCGCCGGAGAGGGATCATCAGATGTGGCAGCATCTCAGTTGTGGTGCTGCCCCAGGGTGTCCAGGGGAGAACTTCTGCTCCCCTTCAAGCCACTGTCTCCACCGCTGCTGAGCCTCCTAACAAGCGTCCCCGTAGCTATGCAAGTGTGGGGCACGTCCGTTGCCAGGCCGTGATCCAGCTTGTGAGCTTAGGGGAATGGAGACACAGTGGAACTGATGTTCTGGCAGCCCTCCAGGCTCAGGTCAACAAGTGGCTGGCATCCCGAAGGCTCCAGGCAGGTATGGTTGTCTGTGACAATGGCAGCAACCTTTTCGCCGCCCTCCATGCTGGCAGTCTCACACATGTTCCTTAGGGAGACAAAAAGTTTTCTGATTGTCCAAACATAATATTCTTTCAAATTTCTGTTTATTAAGCAGATTAAATCCAAAAATAAAATTTTAAAACATAAAGGGGCAACAAACCCCTGGATCATAAAGCAGTATACAAATGATAAAATCGCAGTAATACAAAGCCATAGACAAGAATATATTATTAATTCCAGATGAATAAGGTATCGTAAGTAAAAAATAAAAAAAAGGAAGAGAGGTGACCAAACCTCCTGATGATGAGAGAACCCCCTTTAAGATTTGTCGAGCAATTTGCCCCAGGTGGTCATATATCTATCATGAGACAAAGACTCCCAACTAGACAATTTCTCGAATCTACATATTTCTTGCACTTTTTCTTTCCACATTTGTACAGTTGGGGCCTGTTCAGAAAGCCATTTTAATGGGATAAGTAGCTTGGCCGCTGCTATTAGATGAGGGAGCAAGGAGTGTTTGCTAAGAGGACAGTGAAGATTTGGCAAATTCAAAAGGACAGCTGTGGGTGTTAGGGTCGTATTGGCTGGTCAGATTCTTTTAATCTCATTTGCCACTCCATCCCAAAATGGGCGGATACCAGGACAAGACCACCAAACATGCAGAGCTGTACCCTTTTCTGCAGAGCATCTCCAGCAATCCGCAGATACCTCCGGAAACATCTTATTCAATAAATCTGGTGTGTGATACCATTTAGTTACTATTTTAAAAGCGTTTTCTTGCATAGTTATGCAGCGGGAAAAACCGTGTGAGTGGTTGAGAATCCTATCTACATCATTATCCGAGAGGTTTATGCCAAGGTCCGATTCCCACTGGAGGATATATGAAGTCGCTTACTGCACCGAGGTTCAAGTATTTTATTGTATAGAAATAAGAGTAGTTTATTTCTAAGGTTGGGGGACTGTAAAATGACATCATACCAGGAGGGAGTTTAATCTACTCGAGCTTTGCTCAGATAATCTATGCAAACTTTACTGAAGTGTAGGTAATGTAAGTGTGACCATTTGTGTACATTATAAGATTCCTTCAATTTTTCTATCCCCGGGACCTTATCGTTACCCACAGCTATATTCCCGAAGCCAGGCCACAGATTGAAAACGTCATCAAATCCCATTTGTAGGTGAAATGGGACTAAGCGGATAGGCATGAAAGGAGAGGGGCCTCTAGGGAGAGCCAGCTGAGAAGAAAATTTCTTCCAGGCTCTAAACACCCCAGCAAATGTAGGATTCAACGATTTATCTCCAACAACAGCCGAGGACGAGGTCTCCCATAGTCTGGCTAGTTCTGAGGGGTCCCATGAGTCATTGACTATCTGACAGCCTAGCTTACAGGAATAAGGGTTCAGAATTGTGCAATCTAATCAGATTGGCCAAGTAGTAACTTTTGATATCAGGGAGGCCAAAACCACCTCTGGCGATCGGTTGGGACAAGAGGCTATAAGATATACGAGGTCTAGACTTCTTCCATACGAAAGCCGAGAAAAGTTTTTGTGTCTGAGACAGATAGGAATTAGGAAGGGAAATCGGCAGGGTCTGGAAAAGATATAATAATTTAGGGAGGACGTAAGTCTTTAAAAGGTTTTTCTTACCAATCCAGGACAGGAAGGGGATCTTTAAATCATCCAATTGTGTCTTGATATCTGATAGGAGAGGGGAATAATTTAAGCAAAAAAGTTGACTAGGGGCAGGTGATATATTAACCCCTAGGTATTTAATATGTGATGCAGACCATTGGAAGGGAAATGAGCTGGACAGAGCAGTGATGGTGCTATTTGGCAAATAAATACCCATGGCAGAACATTTTGGGAGATTTATTTTAAAATTGGACATATAGTCAAATTATTCCAATATTTTCAAGACTTCTGGGAAAGCTGTGACAGGATCGGACATAATCAACAGCATGTCATCGGCAAAAGCCGCCACTGTATGTTGCGTGGTGCCAATTTTAACCCCCTTGATGATGTAATTCTGTCTGTTTGTATAAGGGTCTCCAGGCAAAGGGAAAAGGGAAGGGGACAATGGGCACCCCTGGCGAGTATCGTTAGAGATATCAAAATATGGGGATAGTATACCATTGACCCTCACTCTTGCATGAGGGGCTGAGTACAGGGACATCACCGCATCCACAAATTTAGAGTGAAAACCAAACCTATGAAGAGTGGCCTCCATAAACCTCCAATCTACTCTATCAAATGCCTTTTCGGCATCCGTGCTCAATAGGGTCAGGCTATTCTTATACCGCAAAGCGTGCTGTATCAACATCTGGACTCTAAATCTGCTGTCCCTGCACTCACGCCCCCCAACAAAGCCTGTCTGGTCAGGGGAAATAAGGTTTTTTAAGAATGGGGCGATTCTATGTGCCAAAAGTTTGGCCCAGAGTTTAATGTCAGTATTTAAGAGGGATATGGGTCTGTAGCTAGATGGAACTTCTGGATCCTTATTTGGTTTTGGGAGGACCACAATATGAGCTTCAAGTGCCTGTTTAGACGGAGAAGCACCATCCAGTAAGGAGTTGAAGTAAGTCACAAGGTGAGGGCCAAGGACATGGAAAAATTTCTTATAGTAAGCAATCGGTAGGCCATCAGGGCCTGGGCTTTTACCTGAGGGGATGGAGTTGAGAATTTTTTTAACTTCTAAAAGGGTGATAGGAGTAGTTAGGGATTCGCTGTCCACTTGTGATAATGTCGGTAAATTAAGCGATGTTAAAAAATTGTTGGAAAGGGTATTCCTGTCTCGATTGGCAGTGGAGGATTCATTTTTACGTAAGTTGTACAGAGCGGCGTAGTATGAATTAAATATCTTGGCTATGCTTGGGGTGTCCGATACTACTATACCTTTGTCACTACGCATTTTGGTTATATAGGACTGATCATTTCTCTTTTTAATAAGGGCCGACCCCATTTTGGAAAGAAGACACAAGTTAGATATTTATCTCACCCAGCATGGGTATATGTAAAATGACACCCCAAAACACATTGCCCAACTTCTCCTGAGTACGGCGATACCAGATATGTGACACTTTTTTGCAGCCTAGATGCGCAAAGGGGCCCAAATTCCTTTTATGAGGGCATTTTTAGACATTTGGATCCCAGACTTCTTCTCACGCTTTAGGGCCCCTAAAATGCCAGGGCAGTATAAATACCCCACATGTGACCCCATTTTGGAAAGAAGACACCCCAAGGTATTCAATGAGGGGCATGGCGAGTTCATATCAAAAAAATAAATTTGGCACAAGTTAGCGGAAATTTATTTTTTTTTTCTCACAAAGTCTCCCTTTCCGCTAACTTGGGACAAAAATTTCAATCTTTCATGGACTCAATATGCCCCTCAGCGAATACCTTGGGGTGTCTACTTTCTGAAATGGGGTCACATGTGGGGTATTTATACTGCCCTGGCATTTTAGGGGCCCTAAAGCGTGAGAAGAAGTCTGGAATATAAATGTCTAAAAAATTTTACGCATTTGGATTCCGTGAGGGGTATGGTGAGTTCATGTGAGATTTTATTTTTTGACACAAGTTAGTGGACTATGAGACTTTGTAATAAAAAAAATAAAAAAAATTCTGCTAACTTGGGCCAAAAAAATGTCTGAATGGAGCCTTACAGGGGGGTGATCAATGACAGGGGGGTGATCAGGGAGTGTATATGGGGTTATCACCCCCCTGTCATTGATCACCCCCCTGTAAGGCTCCATTCAGACGACCGTATGTGTTTTGCGGATCCGCAGTGTCCGTGTTTTGCGGATCCACGGATCCGCAAAACACATACAGACGTCTGAATGGAGCCTTACAGGGGGGTGATCAATGACAGGGGAATGATCAGGGAGTCTATTTGGGGTTCATCACCCCCCTGTCATTGATCACCCCCCTGTAAGGCTCCATTCAGATGTCCGTATGTGTTTTGCGGATCCGATCCATGTATCCGTGGATCTGTAAAAAACATACGGACGTCTGAATGGAGCCTTACAGGGGGGTGATCAATGACAGGGGGGTGATCAGGGAGTCTATATGGGGTGATCACCCCCCTGTCATTGATCACCCCCCTGTAAGGCTCCATTCAGACGTCCGTATATGTTTTGCGGATCCGATCCATGTATCCGTGGATCTGTAAAAAACATACGGACGTCTGAATGGAGCCTTACAGGGGGGTGATCAATGACAGGGGGGTGATCAGGGAGTCTATATGGGATGATCACCCCCCTGTCATTGATCACCCCCCTGTAAGGCTCCATTCAGACGTCTGTATGTGTTTTGTGGATCCGATCCATGTATCCGTAAAAAACATACGGACGTCTGAATGGAGCCTTACAGGGGGGTGATCAATGACAGGGGGGTGATCAGGCAGTCTATATGGGGTGATCACCCCCCTGTCATTGATTACCCCCTTGTAAGGCTCCATTCAGACGTCCGTATGTGTTTTGCGGATCCGATCCATGTATCCGTGGATCCGTAAAAAACATACAGACGTATGAATGGAGCCTTACAAGGGGGTGATCAATGACAGGGGGGTGATCAGGGAGTCTATATGGGGTGATCACCCCCGTCATTGATCACCCCCCTGTAAGGCTCCATTCAGACGTCCGTATGTGTTTTGCGGATCCGATCCATGTATCCGTGGATCTGTAAAAAACATACGGACGTCTGAATGGAGCCTTACAGGGGAGTGATCAATGACAGGGGGGTGATCAATGACAGGGGGGTGATCAGGGAGTCTATATGGGGTGATCACCCCCCTGTCATTGATCACCCCCCTGTAAGACTCCATTCAGACGTCCGTATGTGTTTTGTGGATCCGATCCATGTATCCGTGAAAAACATACGGACGTCTGAATGGAGCCTTTCAGTAATAGTTCGAGTTCGGTGTTCGGCGATTTATTGGCGCTTTTTGAAAGACTGCAGAGCAGCCAATCAACAAGCGTTTAACTCTGTGCCCTTAGAAGCCATCACATGGCTGTGATTGGCCAGTGCAGCATGTTACCCAGCCTCTAAATAAGCTTGAGTCACGTAGCGCTGCACGTCATTCTGCTGTTACTAGTGTAGGGAGAGGATGCTGCTGCTGTGAGGAAGAGAATAGGAAAGAAACTTTCATCAGAACTACAATTGAACTTGTGTGGGTGCAGTGCACAATCTTTTTACCCGGCCTTGAGCCCTGTGACAGAGAAAAATAAGTGGGCGGCGGCAGCCACTTTATGCAAGCTCAATGCACCAGCACAGCATATGTGCTTTTGTGACATTCAAATCCAAGCTTGAAATACTGCAATAATAATCTGGGTTTAAAAAAAACACAAATTTTTGGCAATATCCTACATCTGGTGCCTTTGTCAGTGTGTAATTTAAGCTAGAAATACAGCTTTAATATTCTGTTATTAACCACCTCCGGACCGCTGTACGCACAGACGCGTCCTGGAGGTGGTTGTTTAATTCCTCCTGGACGCGCCGGCGCGTCCTCTCGCGAGACGCGAGATTTCGGTCACAGCCGGCCCGCGCATGCGCATCGCGGGCCGGCAAAAGTTAAAGGACTATTGCATCAGCAACCTGCCAGCCAATGATCGTCGCTGGCAGGTTGCTGATTTTTTAAAAATCGAATCACAAGCCAGATAACAGATCATATTAGTAAATATGATCTGTTATATGGCTTCTCTGCTCCTCTGCTGGTCCTTTTCGTCGGTTGGATCCAGCAGAGAAGCAGACATCACACCAAACACTGCCCTTAGCCCCTGATCACCATCACCATCCATCACCCCCATCATCCAAATTAACCCCTTGATCGCCCCCTGTCAATCACTTAGTGAAAGACAAAAAGTGATCAGTGTAAACTGACACTTTTTTTTTTCACTAGTATTGGCTGTTAGGTTTTAGGGATAGTTTAGGCCCCTTGGTTAGGTAGTTAGCGTCAGTTAGCGCCCACCCCACCGCACCGCAGTCACTTTTATTCGCTGTTTAGCGTATCGCTAATCAGCATTTGTACTTTTATAGTATCTGTAAGTGATCAAAACTGATCACGGTCAGATCTATAATAGTATTAGTGTCACTTTAGTTCGCCCTCCACCCAAAACGCAGTGTTTGCCCGATCAGGCCTGATCGGTCGCCCACACGTGCGTTCACCCACGCCCGCCCCACCGCAGTGACAAAAAATAATTTTTTTTTGATCACTGCACATTCACTTTACACGCTCTGCGGCGATAAAAAAATCAGTTTTGATATTTTTTATCAACCGCAGCGGCCTCCGGTACTTCGCTAGCCTCCCCTTTGTAAGACAGGCTTGCTTTTTTTCTTGGGTAGTCTCTGGGAATACCCCTAAATTTAGTAGTCCAAATGTCAAACAGGGGGTATTCTTCTGAAGAGGCCTACAGGATTCTGACCCAGTCGGATGAGGAGTGGGAACCCTCATCTGACGAATCTAGCGGGTCAGAATATGAACCTATAGAAAGCAGTGGCTCTCTGACCCAAAGTTCGGACGAGGAGGTTGAGGTCCCTGGCAGCACCAGGCGTACCCGGCCCCGTGTCGCTAGACCACAGGTTATGCAGGATCCGCTTCAAGAGCAGCAGAGTGGGGCTGTCGCTGCCGGATCACGTGGTGAGGCATACACCAGCAGCGCAGCCCTTCCTGGACCTAGTACCAGCACTGCCGTACAACATGGTGAAGTAGCGAGCACCAGAAGGGCAGTTGAAGCTGGTACGGTGGCACGTGCACTAGTTACCCCGTCGCAGCCACCGCACAGACAGGCCCGTAGAGCCCCTAGAATCCCTGAGGTGCTGGCAAACCCTGATTGGCAGTCACCAACTTCAGCCGCACCAGTAGTTCCCCCTTTCACCGCCCAGTCTGGAGTTCGGGTTGAGACGGCTCAGATCAGTACGGCCCTGGGATTTTTTGAGCTGTTCTTGACTGCGGAGCTCTTGGACTTAGTCGTGGCAGAGACCAACCAATATGCCACACAATTTATAACCGCAAACCCGGGAATCTTTTATGCCCAGCCTTTCCGGTGGAAACCAGTCCAAGTTTCCGAACTTAAAATTTTTCTGGGCCTTCTCCTCAACATGGGCCTGACAAAGAAGCATGAATTGCGGTCATATTGGTCAACGCACCCAATTCATCACATGCCCATGTTCTCTGCTGCTATGTCCAGGACACGATTTGAGGCCATCCTGCATTTCCTGCACTTTAGCGACAACACCACCTCCCGTCCCAGAGGCCACCCAGCTTTTGACCGGCTCCACAAAATTCGGCCCCTCATAGACCATTTCAACCAGAAATTTGCAGATTTGTATACCCCTGAGCAAAACATCTGCGTAGACGAGTCCCTAATACATTTTACCGGGCGCCTTGGCTTCAAACAATACATCCCAAGCAAGCGTGCCCGGTATGGGGTCAAATTGTATAAGCTCTGTGAAAGGGCCACAGGCTATACCCACAAATTTCGGATCTATGAGGGAAAAGATCAGACCCTGGAGCCGGTCGGTTGCCCTGACTACCTGGGGAGCAGTGGGAAGACAGTCTGGGACTTGGTGTCACCCTTATTCGGCAAGGGGTACCATCTTTATGTGGACAATTTTTACACAAGTGTGGCCCTCTTTAGGCATTTGTTTCTAGGCTTCCCCCAACGGCTTGTAACCACCCGTCTTGCAAGGGGGGAGAGGGCTGCCTTGTGTAACGAAGAACTGCTCGCGGTGAAATGGAGAGACAAGCGTGACGTTTACATGCTCTCCTCCATTCACGCAGACACGACAATACAAATTCAAAGGGCAACCCGTGTCATTGAAAAGCCCCTCTCAGTCCACGACTATAATTTGCTCATGGGAGGGGTGGACTTCAATGACCAGATGTTGGCTCCCTATTTAGTTTCCCGCAGAACCAGACGCTGGTATAAGAAGGTGTCTGTATATTTAATTCAATTGGCGCTCTACAATAGTTTTGTTCTCTACAGTAAGGCTGGGAGAACACGATCCTTCCTCAAATTCCAGGAAGAGATCATTGAGAACCTCCTTTACCCAGGAGGTTCCGTGGCCCCATCCACCAGTGTAGTTAGCCGTCTACACGAGCGACATTTCCCCAGTGTCGTTGCTGGTACCTCAACCCAACCGCCACCCCGAAAAAAATGTCGTGTCTGTAGCAGGAGTGGAATAAGGCGTGACACCCGCTATTTCTGTCCTGACTGTCCGGACCACCCTGCCCTATGCTTAGGAGAGTGTTTCCGGAAGTACCACACACAGGTACACCTAGCATAGGGATCACATCTCACCAGGACAGGCACACAGGGCTACTAGGGCCCTTTCTCTCACAGCTGCTGCAAACCTCTCCTTTCACCTGGGATAAAGTGCATAACGTACTTCGCCACATCTTTGGGCGATTTGCGCTTTGCACATTGTCCCATGGGGAAGGAGAGGTTTGTTCTATAAAGGTAAAAAAAACAAAACAAAAAAAAAATTACCGGTAAGTAAAAAAGTTAAAAAAGTTTAAAAAAGTTAATATGTTCTGTTCTAAAGTTAATAAAGTTATTGCTTTGCGGCCTGGTTTTTTCTTTTTTGTTTTGTTTTTTTTACCTTCCAGGTGGACCAACCGATCGACCAGCTGCAGCACTGATGTGCATTCGGACAGAAGCATTGCGCTGCTGTCAGATTACACGCAAGTCGGTGTATGCGGCGCTGCAAGACGAGATTTCTCCTCTGCAGTAAAAGATATGTTTGCCGAGGCATATGAGCTGAGGAGGTGGCGGTGTTCATATACTTTGGCAAACACTTTGTATATATAAAAAAAAAAATCCCGGCAATGATTTATTCATCCACATCGATTGACGTGAATGGAGAAATCTGGTTTGCCAGGGCATACGAGCTGAAGTGGGTATGGATGTTGGGCGGAGCTCCTATGTCCTGGCAGACGCCTTTCCCCTCCTTTTTCTTTTTTTGGCAGAGATTTTTTCATCCACATTGATCGATGCGAATGAAGAAATCTGTGCCGTTCATTTTTTTCTTTCAGCCCAGAGGCTGAACGGAAAAAAAAAATCTCATTACCCGTATGCTCAATATAAGGAGAATAGCAGAAACTCCTAATGCTGGCCATACATGTAATGATTGCGGAGACCCTCAAATGCCAGGGCAGTACAAACACCCCACAAATAACACCATTTTGGAAAGAAGACACCCCAAGGTATTCGCTGAGGGGCATATTGAGTCCATGAAAGATTGAAATTTTTGTCCCAAGTTAGCGGAAAGGGAGACTTTGTGAGAACAAAATCAAAAAAATCAATTTCCGCTAACTTGTGCCAAAAAATTTTTTTTTCAATGAACTTGCCATGCCCCTCATTGAATACCTTGGGGTGTCTTCTTTCCAAAATGGGGTCACATGTGGGGTATTTATACTGCCCTGGCATTTTAGGGGCCCCAAAGCGTGAGAAGAAGTCTGGTATCCAAATGTCTAAAAATGCCCTCCTAAAAGGAATTTGGGCCCCTTTGCCCACCTAGGCTGCAAAAAAGTGTCACACATCTGGTATCTCCGTACTCAGGAGAAGTGGAATGTGTTTTGGGGTGTCTTTTTACATATACCCATGCTGGGTGAGATAAATATCTTGGTCAAATGCCAACTTTGTATAAAAAAATGGGAAAAGTTGTCTTTTGCCAAGATATTTCTCTCACCCAGCATAGGTATATGTAAAATGACACCACAAAACACATTCCCCACCTTCTCCTGAGTACGGAGATACCAGATGTGTGACACTTTTTTGCAGCCTAGGTGGGCAAAGGGGCCCACATTCCAAAGAGCACCTTTCGGATTTCACAGGTCATTTACCTACTTACCACACATTAGGGCCCCTGTAAAATGCCAGGGCAGTATAACTACCCCACAAGTGACCCCATTTTGGAAAGAAGACACCCCAAGGTATTCCGTGAGGGGCATGGCAAGCTCCTAGAATTTTTAATTTTTAGTCACAAGTTAGTGGAAAATGATGATTTTTTTTTTTTTTTTCATACAAAGTCTCATATTCCACTAACTTGTGACAAAAAATAAAAACTTCCATGAACTCACTATGCCCATCAGCGAATACCTTGGGGTCTCTTCTTTCCAAAATGGGGTCACTTGTGGGGTAGTTATACTGCCCTGGCATTGTAGGGGCCCAAATGTGTGGTAAGGAGTTTGAAATCAAATTCTGTAAAAAATGACCTGTGAAATCCGAAAGGTGCTCTTTGTAATATGGGCCCCTTTGCCCACCTAGGCTGCAAAAAAGTGTCACACATCTGGTATCTCCGTACTCAGGAGAAGGTGGGGAATGTGTTTTGGGGTGTCATTTTATATATACCCATGCTGGGTGAGAGAAATATCTTGGCAAAAGACAACTTTTCCCATTTTTTTATGCAAAGTTGGCATTTGACCAAGATATTTATCTCACCCAGCATGGGTATATGTAAAAAGACACCCCAAAACACATTCCTCAACTTCTCTTGAGTACGGAGATACCAGATGTGTGACACTTTTTTGCAGCCTAGGTGGACAAAGGGGCCCACATTCCAAAGAGCACCTTTCGGATTTCACAGGTCATTTTTTACTGAATTTGATTTCAAACTCCTTACCACACATTTGGGCCCCTAGAATGCCAGGGCAGTATAACTACCCCACAAGTGACCCCATTTTGGAAAGAAGAGACCCCAAGGTATTCGCTGATGGGCATAGTGAGTTCATGGAAGTTTTTATTTTTTGTCACAAGTTAGTGGAATATGAGACTTTGTATGAAAAAAAAAAAAATAAAATCATCATTTTCCACTAACTTGTGACAAAAAATAAAAAATTCTAGGAACTCGCCATGCCCCTCACGGAATACCTTGGGGTTTCTTCTTTCCAAAATGGGGTCACTTGTGGGGTAGTTATACTGCCCTGGCATTCTAGGGGCCCAAATGTGTGGTAAGGAGTTTGAAATCAAATTCTGTAAAAAATGACCTGTGAAATCCGAAAGGTGCTCTTTGGAATATGGGCCCCTTTGCCCACCTAGGCTGCAAAAAAGTGTCACACATCTGGTATCTCCGTACTCAGGAGAAGGTGGGGAATGTGTTTTGGGGTGTCATTTTACATATACCCATGCTGGGTGAGAGAAATATCTTGGCAAAAGACAACTTTTCCCATTTTTTAATACAAAGTTGGCATTTGACCAAGATATTTATCTCACCCAGCATGGGTATATGTAAAAAGACACCCCAAAACACATTCCTCAACTTCTCCTGAGTACGGAGATACCAGATGTGTGACACTTTTTTGCAGCCTAGGTGGGCAAAGGGGCCCACATTCCAAAGAGCACCTTTCGGATTTCACAGGTCATTTTTTACTGAATTTGATTTCAAACTCCTTACCACACATTTGGGCCCCTAGAATGCCAGGGCAGTATAACTACCCCACAAGTGACCCCATTTTGGAAAGAAGAGACCCCAAGGTATTCGCTGATGGGCATAGTGAGTTCATGGAAGTTTTTATTTTTTGTCACAAGTTAGTGGAATATGAGACTTTGTATGAAAAAAAAAAAAAAAAATCATCATTTTCCACTAACTTGTGACAAAAAATAAAAAATTCTAGGAACTCGCCATGCCCCTCACGGAATACCTTGGGGTGTCTTCTTTCCAAAATGGGGTCACTTGTGGGGTAGTTATACTGCCCTGGCATTCTAGGGGCCCAAATGTGTGGTAAGGAGTTTGAAATCAAATTCTGTAAAAAATGACCTGTGAAATCCGAAAGGTGCTCTTTGGAATATGGGCCCCTTTGCCCACCTAGGCTGCAAAAAAGTGTCACACATCTGGTATCTCTGTATTCAGGAGAAGTTGAGGAATGTGTTTTGGGGTGTCTTTTTACATATACCCATGCTGGGTGAGATAAATATCTTGGTCAAATGCCAACTTTGTATAAAAAAATGGGAAAAGTTGTCTTTTGCCAAGATATTTCTCTCACCCAGCATGGGTATATATAAAATGACACCCCAAAACACATTCCCCACCTTCTCCTGAGTACGGAGATACCAGATGTGTGACACTTTTTTGCAGCCTAGGTGGGCAAAGGGGGCCATATTCCAAAGAGCACCTTTCGGATTTCACAGGTCATTTTTTACAGAATTTGATTTCAAACTCCTTACCACACATTTGGGCCCCTAGAATGCCAGGGCAGTATAACTACCCCACAAGTGACCCCATTTTGGAAAGAAGAGACCCCAAGGTATTCGCTGATGGGCATAGTGAGTTCATAGAACTTTTTATTTTTTGTCACAAGTTAGTGGAATATGAGACTTTGTAAGAAAAAAAAAAAAATCATCATTTTCCGCTAACTTGTGACAAAAAAATAAAAAGTTCTATGAACTCACTATGCCCATCAGCGAATACCTTAGGGTGTGTACTTTCCGAAATGGGGTCATTTGTGGGGTGTTTGTACTGTCTGGGCATTGTAGAACCTCAGGAAACATGACAGGTGCTCAGAAAGTCAGAGCTGCTTCAAAAAGCGGAAATTCACATTTTTTTGTAAACGCTATAACTTTTACCCAAACCATTTTTTTTTTACCCAAACATTTTTTTTTTATCAAAGACATGTAGAACAATAAATTTAGAGCAAAATTTATATATGGATCTCGTTTTTTTTGCAAAATTTTACAACTGAAAGTGAAAAATGTAATTTTTTTGCAAAAAAATCGTTAAATTTCGATTAATAACAAAAAAAGTAAAAATGTCAGCAGCAAAGAAATACCACCAAATGAAAGCTCTATTAGTGAGAAGAAAAGGAGGTAAAATTCATTTGGGTGGTAAGTTGCATGACCGAGCAATAAACGGTGAAAGTAGTGTAGGTCAGAAGTGTAAAAAGTGGCCTGGTCTTTCAGGGTGTTTAAGCACTGGGGGCTGAGGTGGTTAAAGAAACACCCATTTAGGGGCAAAGTACTTAATATTGCAGCCTTTGCTGCATTTGTGATTGTTAAAAACAAGCTTGAAATACTTCAATAATTTTCTGGGTTTTAAAAAACACCCATTTTTGGGGGCGGAGCCAGCGCCTGACTGTGATGGCAGCTTAGTCGTGTACGCTCCGTACTAGATTCCACATAGCACCAGCTAACTCAAGCTAACAACCGGAGAAATGGTTAAGATAGGACAGCCTAGGTCGGGTGAGTCCTCTAACTCCAACAGAGCTGCTAATGCGGGAGGAGAAATGGATAAATTTATCCGGAAAGCAGCCGCCACTGTTGCGGCACGGGAGCGCACCACTGATCTTTCGGAGGGAGAATCGGATAATGAGGAAACACTCAGCAAGTCGGCTCTCCCGATCACCCGCCGATTCCTGAAACAAACTCTCAGCAGAGCCATGGAGCCGATCCTGAGTGAAATATCAGCGCTCCTCCATGACATGTTACATGTGGGCGACAGAGTGGTCTCACTCGAGTCGCATCAAACTATTGGCAAAGATGCTGGCAAATCGCCTGGCTACGGTTCTTCCGTCATTGGTGCAGGGGGACCAGGTGAGCTTTGTCCGAGGAAGGGAGGACAGAGATAATACTTCTAGAGTTCTGAATATTGTATATTATGCAGCCCTTCGATCCAAACCTCTACTTTTACTCAGTACTGATGCGGAAAAAGCATTTGACAGGATTAACTGGTCCTACCTGAACCTGGTCCTGAGGGGATTTGGCTTACCTGTTCCCTTTGTACAAGCCACCTTTGCCATGTATCACCAGGCCTCAGCCTCGATCCTAGTAAATGGAGATCTATCAGACCCCTTTAGCATACGGAATGGTACCCGCCAAGGTTGCCCTCTATCACCCTTACTTTTTGTTTTAGCCCTCGAACCTCTTTTGATCTGTCTGAGAGCAGATCCAATTATAAAGGGGATAGTCTTGGGGGAGTCGAGAACATAAACTTGCTGCTTTCGCAGATGACATCATGATCATGACTACAAATCCGGAAATATCCCTGTCAGCGATCCAACATCACTTAGACAACTATATCGCCTTCTCCAATTTTAAAATTAATAAACAAAAATCGCTTATGATTTAGTATCCCCCGAAAAATGCAAACTCGCTTAAAAGTCAACTCAGCTTTTGATTGGTCATCCCCTTTCCTCACTTACTTAGGAATAAAGATAAGCCCCAATATAGCTGATCTTTTCGCCCTTAATTACTTACCTCTTTTGCAAGCCATCTCCTCAAGTTTAGATAGCTTAAATACCCATATTCTATCATGGTTTGGAAAGAAAAACCTCCTAATGTCCTTGGTTATCCCACGCCTCACGTATTTGCAGCAAGTTCTACCCATACATGTACCTAAAACATATTACACTTCCCTTAGGAAACTGTTCCGTAAATTTCTGTGGCACGACGAAAAACCCAGAATTTCATATGACACATTATCTCGCCCCAAACGATCCGGAGGGATGGCTCTTCCTGATCCCGAACTTTATGGAAAAGCTGTCCTAATGTCCAGGGTAGTGGAATGGCTTAGGACCACAAACCCTAAACCATGGGTAGCTATGGAGCAGGAGCTTTTAAGAAAAACGCTACGATCCATATTATTGGGTAACTCTTGCCATATAAATATACCTTCTTCACCATACCAAATTATCCAGGCCGCATTGAAGGCATGGAAATGGTTCCAAACTACCCACTGCTCAATACCCTTCCCATCCCCCCTTCTGTCTATGAGAGATATTTTGGGCACAGCTCTCTCTACGGTTTCTGAGTGTACCCCTAGATCCCTGAGAGACTCAGATATACCAGTCTCCTCTCTCTTCAACTCGGAGGGTCATGTATTACCTATCTCAGAGCTCCGAAAATTGCTCACTCCCCACCACCAGCACATGTCTCCAATATCGTATCTTCATTCATACCTATCCCAACACGCCTCTAGAGGTGATTTTCTCCGAACCTTAGTTTGGATTGAAGCCCTCATCAAAAACCCCAATCCGACAAAAAAACTTATCTCCCAACTTTTCCACAGACTGAACTCACTCCCTCTACTTGTCAAACCCGCCCACATTTGTCATTGGGAAAGAGATCTGGGACGAATCTTTCCTCCCGCTAGATTACCAGACATCTTTTTAGCCCCCCATACCGCATCCAGATGTGTCCGCATTCAAGAAAACGGATATAAACTATTACCCAGATGGTATAAAACCCCAGACATCATCTGCCTTTTCTCCGATTCATAATCAGATAGATGTTGGAGGTGTCTAAGTGATAGAGGTACCTTTTTTCATATTTGGTGGGAATGCCCCTTAGTGAAGGAATGGTGGAAGGAAATATTTCGCCTAAGCAACCTAATTTGCCGAACTTCAGTGCCTATGTCACCTCTCAAAGCACTACTTAACTTATATGATTCGAAAGAGTCAAGTGACTCCCATCCTCCCCCCTTTCTATTTAGACAATTGCTTATTGCAGCTCGTCTATTGGTCCCAAAATACTGGTTATTAACTACTCTTCCATCTATAGAACAGTGGAAACTGAAAGTAGATCAACTTTACTGCTTTGAGGAACTTTCCGCATGGGAGGCTAGGAATCATCAGAAATTTGTTAAACAATGGCGGGGGTGGAGGGAATTCAGATTTACTAGTAGTCAATCTCCTATTTTATAATCCAACGTTCGACCAGATCAGGACAAACCACATTCTTTCTCACTTGCTGGCCTTGCTGTGTATGTCTTGGGAGAACATAATCTCTGCTTAGCTTATTTCAACAATGTTTAGCTCACTAAGGAGTGCTCAATTTCACACGCTCGTATACGTGGATTTCTTATTTGTATTGCCCTGTATTTGGAACCTCATAGCATCAACTATGTACTGTATGTGCACCTTTGAATGTGTCATGTTAGACGCTTTGCTTCTCATTTATGTACCGTGTATTGTTTTCTTTAATTGAAAATAAAAAATTTAAATAAAAAAAAAATGGTGAAAAAAATAAATAAATAAATTAAAAAAAACACCCATTTTTGGCAATACCTTCCATCTGGGGCCTCTGCCGCATTAGTCAGTGTGCAATTTAAGCTAGAAATACAGCTATAATTTTCTGGGTTTAAAAAACACACTATTCGGGCAAAATACTCAATTTTACAGCCCTTCCTGCATCTGTATGTGTAAAATTCAAGCATTATATACTGTTGTAATATTCTGTTATTAAAAAACACCCTTTTTGGGCAAGGTACTTAATATTGCAGCCTTTGCTGTATCTATTATTGTTTAAACAAGCTTGAAATACTTCAATAATTTTCTGGGTTTTATAAAACACCCATTTTTGGCAATACCCTCTATCTGTGGCCTCTGCCGCATTAGTCAGCGTGCAATTTAAGCTAGAAATACAGCTATAATTTTCAGGGTTTTAAAAAACACCCTATTTGGGCAAAATACTCAATTTTACAGCCCTTGCTGCATCTGTACGTGTGAAATTCAAGCGTTATATACTGCTGTCATATTCTTTTATTTAAAAAAACACCCATTTTGGGAAAAGTACTTAATATTGCAGCCTTTGCTGTATATGTTATTGTTAAAACTAGCTATATAATTTTCTGGGTTTTAAAAAAAAACACAATTTTTTTGCAATATAACAGCATTTTTTAAACCAAAAAAAATATGTTTTTGTGTCTCCATTTTCTGAGCCATAGTTTTTTTTTATTTTTTGGGCGATTGTCTTAGGTAGGAGCTCATTTTTTGCAGGATGAGGTGAAGGTTAGATTGGTACTATTTTGGGGGGTACTATTTTTGATTGCTTGGTGTTGCACTTTTAGTGATGTAAGGTGACAAAAATATTTTTATTTAGCACAGTTTTTATTTTTATTTTTTACAGTGTTAAACTGATGGGTTAGGTCATGTGATATTTTTATAAAGCCGGTCTATACAGATGTGGCAATACCTAATATGGCAAAGAAAAATAAAAATTACCTATTTTTTACAATTTTTTTACTTTATTTTGGGAAAAATACTCTTTTTCTATTTGAAACTATTTCTTTAGCTTTTTTCACATTATTTTTTTGTTCTACTCTGGACCTTCAACTTTTGGGGGTCTGATGTACGGCGCTGGGTGTTAAGTCACATCCAGTTAAGGGGCTAAGGAGTTAATACTATGGCATCAATTTCCTATTTTGGAGAATATGCGTTGAATGTACTCCTTGATATTTTTAGAATAATTTTCATACAATTAGACTCGCTAGAACTGAAGGTAACATTCTTCACAAGCATATTTGTACTTGATACCTGCTGTGACAGCTGTGCCTCGTGATAGCCAAACTGACAGCATGGAAACGTATGGGAAACGTTAGCATTCTATTTCTGCAATTACTATAGTGCCTTCTTCCAATTTATGAATCCTGCAGTTATGATGGTTTGCTGACAAAGGGCAGAATCTGCCAAAAGATTCCGAATGCTCACAATTACAGTTGGCAAAGTTTTCTGGAATTTTCTATCTTGATTAAAAAAAGGTATTTTCTAGCGAAATAATTTTAATTTCTCGATGGATGTAAATGGGTAAACAGACTTTTCTTTTCTTTAACGTAACCTTTGCCTATTATTTTTTCCTTTAGCATCATTTTGTTCTTTTGATTATTTTTTTAACGAAAATTATTAGCTTAAAGGGCTTCTGTCACCCCACAAAACGATTTTTTTTTTGGATAGTTACATTCCTTATAGCGCGATATAGGAGAATATAATCTTATCACTTACTTTCATGCGGCCGTTTCTTTAGAAAACGAAGTCTTATAATATGTAAATCCGGTCTCTACCAGCAAGTAGGGCGTCTACTTGCTGGTAGCCGCAGCAGAAAACCGCCCCCCTGTTGATTGACAGAGCCAGCCGTGATCTCCTCCTCCGGCCGGCCCTGTCAGTATTTCAAAAATAGCGCGCCTCTGTTCATTCGGCGCAGGCGCTCTGAGATGAGGAGGCTCGTCTCCTCAGAACTCCCTCAGTGCGCCTGCGCCGATGACATCACCGAAAGAGAAGACGTCATCGGCGCAGGCGCACTGAGGGAGTTCTGAGGAGACGAGCCTCCTCATCTCAGAGCGCCTGCGCCGAATGAACAGAGGCGCGCGATTTTTGAAATACTGACAGGGCCGGCCGGAGGAGGAGATCACGGCTGGCCCTGTCAATC
This sequence comes from Bufo bufo, assembly GCF_905171765.1. NCBI lineage: Eukaryota > Metazoa > Chordata > Amphibia > Anura > Bufonidae > Bufo > Bufo bufo. Next base: position 318,040,198 of record NC_053390.1, read on the forward strand.
AACACGGCGAGGGGGCAGTTTTCTGCTGCGGCTACCAGCAAGTAGACGCCCTACTTGCTGGTAGAGACCGGATTTACATATTATAAAACTTCGTTTTCTAAAGAAACGGCCGCATGAAAGTAAGTGATAAGATTATATTCTCCTATATCGCGCTGTAAGGAATGTAACTATCCAAAAAAAAAAAAAGAGTTTTGTGGGGTGACAGAAGCCCTTTAAAGATGACCAGTAGAATTTTATATTCTCAAGAGAATCCATCTAGTTAGCAGGCAAGTCATTATCATTCTTTTTCTTGTGTTTCCATAATAGAAAAATGGAAAATCATAAAAAATAAATTAACAAAAAAGATTTTTCTATCAATATTTTGTAAAAAATTGCACCATTGTTCTTTTGATGACTTTCATAGTTAACCCCTTCCTAACATCTGCTGTACACGTATGGTAGATGTTGATCTGTAAAGAAGGCACCCATACAGAAGCTGAGCAGGCACCATAGCCACTAAGGGACTGCTGTTTTACAGAGTAAACTCTTGGTGGCATAGTTTGTGATTGGTGATAATGCCAATCATAAGCTTTTTACTGCCCAGATGCCATGGTCAGTTGTGACCACGGCATCTGAGCGGTCAGTTATCAGAAATACTGCTTTCCCATTGATTTAACAGCACAATGAGATTGTTGGGAGGCATTTAGTTGCTATGGAACCTTTGGCCTTTCTGAAGGCTCCGAGGCCTGTCATAGCAAAATCCTTATCAAGCCCTGACTGTGACAGGGCTCCATGGCAACAAAGTAATTCTCCCATAGACTATCATGTAGAAAAAACACATGGATCACACATCCACATGCCATGTGTTGGTCTTTTGCTTCTCAGAATAATATATTGAGGCACTTACTATATGTTTTGATCAAAATGCAAAAGCTCACTCACCACATCAAGGTGGCCTCTAATTATTGGACCCCTACTCTAATTTGCAGTGCCACAAAGTGACCAACTGTTAAGTTGTTTATACAAAGAATATTTTTTAATTTTTTTTTGTGGGATCCATTTGGAGTGTGGTGAGGTTTTGTTTTTTTAAAGTGGATTTGTGCAAAGTGGTAATTGATGGACTATATGTGTTCAGTCAAGCCATATGTGTAGATTCAGACTGACAAAAATTCCCCTGCAAATAAAACTAAAAAGTTCAAATAAACAGATCACAAGATACAGCTCCTTCCTCTTCATGCATACATCACATATTTATCACATTCAGTGAATTTATTTTATAATTTTCGATCATCTGATAAACCAGGGAGACCTCCAAAGTAACATATAACTGAAAGTCAGACAACAGAACTAGAACATCCCACAAAACTTATACATCTCTCAATAAAACATGCAAGCTAGTTCTCTTTCTAGGTGGACAAGAGAACCAGCATGAGAACCTAAAGAGAAACTTGTCTTACTTGGTTGACATGCCTTGTGGGGTTGTCTTTGGGGTGCAGTGAGGGTTTTTTTTTTAAGTGAGCTTGTGCAAAGTGGTAAATGATGGACCATATTTGTTCACTCAAGCCATATGTGTGTAGATTCAGCTGACAGCAGACAAAAGAGGCCTGAAAATAAAGCAAAAAAGTTCAATTCAACAGATCACATTTTTGGAAAAAGATAGTCTGCTATTAGTCCTTGCAAATAATTTACAAGTAATTCTTAAATAATAGTCAAAAACAGACAACTTTTATCATATGTGAATAGGCAGCTTAATACTGACAGGCAAACTACATTGCAATACTGAAGTATCAATACTGAAGATATAAAAAAAGAACAGTACAGAAGATATAAAAGTGATCGGGAAGTGCAGGTGCCCTGAAATTAGCCGTGATCCACTTGTGAATTCCACTGCTGAATTGCATCGTGTACAGATTGTTTATTGTAGAAACCCCCCCACAAATGATACATAATTGTTAATGCTGCAATTTTAATACCTAAACCAAAAAATGACAGAAGCTATGTTTTTGGCTCATCTTTGGCTCATCTTCACTACCAAAAAATTAACAAAAGATAATCAAACAATTGAACCCAAAAATAGTACAACCACTTCTTGTCCCTCAAGAAACATATTTTGATGGGAAATAACAAAGTTGTGGCTCTCTGAATGTAGTGATGCTAAAAAAGCTAACTATTTTTAACAGAAAGTGCTGTCATTGTGCAAAAAACATAAAATTTAACAAACTGTATATATTTGAGATTGTCACTATCATAATTTGTCACATAAAGAATTTTAAACATTTATGATGCCAGCATATGTTAGATATGATATGATTTGCACGTATTTACCTAGAAGTCCAGAGGAGTGTTGTCTAGCCTACAGTAGTCATAGAATATGTCAAATGGTCTCCATAATAGAAATAGTACCAACCCAAAGGTTCACCTTAAAGGGACACTGACAGGCCCTATAAACATATTTAGTTATTCCTATGCAGTCAGAGATCTATTAAAGTGTATTCCAATGATATAAGAGTACCCCTTGTCCGCATTGTAAACAATGTAAAAACAACTTTATATTGATCTGTCAATCACATTTCTTTATGCCCAAGTTTTTTTTTTTCACATTTCTTTATGCCCAAGGGGCGTTTTTTCTCCTACCTTTGTGCCCAGCCGCGCCTCAACTGTCGATTCCTAGCACCACCCAGCTCATTATTATTCACTGCGCTGGGCGGCTCTTACATTCCCCGATCCTGTCACCCGAGAGAAGAGCACTGGATTCAATTACAGGCTTGGGAGGGTGCCGACGCATGCGCAGATGGTCCGATTGAGGCCGATGCCCATAAGTATCTATCGGGCATGCGCGGGAACTGACAGGATCGGGGAATGTAAGAGCCGCCCAGCGCAGTGAATAATAATGAGCTGGGCGGCGCTAGGAATCGACAGTTGAGGCGCGGCTGGGCACGAAGGTAGGAGAAAAAACGCCCCTTGGGCATAAAGAAATGTGAAAAAACGCCCCTTGGGCATAAAGAAATGTGATTGACAGATCAATATAAAGTTGTTTTTACATGGTTTACAATGCGGACAGGGGGTACTCTTATATCATTGGAATACACTTTAATAGATCTCTGACTGCATAGGAATAACTAAATATGTTTATAGGGCCTGTCAGTGTCCCTTTAAGTCCTTGTACCTAGAAATGTTCTTCTCATCTACTTTTCTCTGAATAAGGGATTTGTAAAATAACTATTTGCAGATGTTAGGCTGGCTTAGCACTTTTCCTAACTTTCCTACCTAAGAAAGTTTAATAGCAGAAAGGTTTCACAGCTAATCTGCTGTGTAGTAGTGCTGAGCACAAATATTCGAATATCAAATTTTTTTTGCGAATATTGGCACTTCGCTAATTTGCAAATATTTCGAATATAGTGCTATAAATTCGATATTTCGAATATTCTTTTAATTTTTTTTTTTTTTTTTTATTGTTATATTTTTTTCTTTCCCACTTCCCAAAAGTAGTTCTTACCTGTCCTTAGGATTCCTGGCTGCTCCAGTTAGTGACCGTTGCCGCTTCTGCTGACTTCCGTGCTCATGGAGCATCCCCATCACCATGGGAACGTTTCCATACTAGAATGTACTGTCGGATTTGAGAATTACGTTGAAATCGCAATTCGATTAATTCAAGTTATAATAATCGAATTGCGATTACAACTCAGCACTGCTATATTCCATATTCGTTAATTCTAGCCTAATATTGAATATAGCAGTGCTAAGTTGTAATCGTAATGCGATCAGTACAACTTGAATTAATCGCATTGCGATTTCAACTTGGACCTGGTTTACTATGGTTGGCTTGGTAGAATTAGCGAATATGATGAATGTATTCGTCATATTCTTCAAAACGAAGATAACAAAGTATTCTTCATCTTCGTTTTAGCTCCATATTCGTCAACTTCGCTAATTCTAGCAATCAAATAGGAAAGTTGACTCTAGAGACAGCTGTGTTTAATTCGCTATGCGATTATATTACTTTGCCTTTTTTTAAATAAATAGAATAATTATAATACTTGATAATTATTAAAATTATTCTATTTATTTTTTTAAAAAGCAAAGTAATATAATCACATAGCGAATTAAACACAGCTGTCTCTAGAGTCAACTTTCCTATTTGATTACTAGAATTAAAGAAGTTGACGAATATGGAGCTAAAACGAAGATGGAGAATACTTCGTTATCTTCGTTTTGAGGAATATGACGAATACAAAAAATCGTAATTTTGCAGCCTTGTCTGCATCTGTACGTGTGAGATACACCCTTTAGATACTGCTGTCATATTCTGGTATTTAAAAAAAACACCCATTTAGGGCAAAAAATAATAATTTTGCAGCCTTTGATGCATATGTCATTGTGAGATACACCCTTTAGATACTGTTGTTGTATTCTGCTATTAAAAAAACACCCATTTACGGAGAAAATATTAATTTTGCAGCCTTCGCTGCATCTGTCATTGTGAGATACACCCTATACATACGGCTGTGCTATTCTGGTATTAAATAAACACCCATTTTGGCCAAAATACTTAATTTGCGGCCTTGTCTGCATCTGTACGTGTGAAATTCAAGAGTTATATACTGCTGTCATATTCTGGTATTATAAAGAAACACACATTTAGGGCAAAAATCTTAATTTTGCAGCCTCATCTGCATCTGTACGTGTGAGATACACCCTTTAACATAGTAACATAGTAACATAGTACATAAGGCCGAAAAAAGACATTTGTCCATGCAGTTCGGCCTGTTATCCTGCAAGTTGATACAGTGGAAGGCAAAAAAAAAAACTTGTGAGGTAGAAGCCAATTTTCCCCACTTTAGGGGAATAAAAATTTCCTTCCTAACTCCCTGGATCAACGACCACGCTCTAGTAGCTATAGCCTGTAATATTTTTACGCTCCAGAAATACATCCAGGCCCCTCTTGAATTCCTTTATTGTGTAAAATTTAAGTAAATAAAAAAGTAGACATATTAGGTATCACCGCGTTCCTAATAACCTGCTCTATAAAAATACTACATGACCTAACCCCTCAGGTGAACACTAGTGTTGAGGAGGCGAATATTCGAATAGCGAATTTTTATCGCGAATATCGCCACTTCGAGAATTCACGAATATTTAGAATATAGTGCTATGTATTCGTTATATCGAATATTCAGCTTTTTTTCCATCTGAATACATGATTCCTCTTTGTTTCTTGCTTGTGGGCCAATGAGAAGGAAGCAATGTCTAAGTTGTACATAGTGCGAAAAAATATTCTAATCACTGCCGATTAGCGCAATCGTGAATATATTGGAGGACTTGACTCCATCTGCATATAAGGCTATTGTAATGTTCTTCCGTGCCAACCAATTTCTCTAGTCTTATAAGAAACTCATGAAACTTCTAGCAGCTTGAAAAATGTAGCCAAAGTGACCCACGCCTGTATTTAGCGTTACGAATTCGCATTAGGCGATTTTTACATTGCCAATTTTTCGCATTCAATAAAATAATCGCGAATTCTCGAATTTGTGAATATATGATGAATATTCTACAAAATATTTGTAAAATATCGCAAATTCGAATAAAGCCCCTGCCGCTCATGACTAGTGAACACCGTAAAAAATAAAAACGGTGTTTTTGTCACCTTACATCACAAAAAGTGTAATGGTAAGCGATCAAAAAGTCATATGCACCCCAAAATAGTGCCAATCAAATCATCATCTCATCCCGCAAAAACGATACCCTACCCTGCTCTCAGACTTTGGAGACACTAAAACATAATATAATTTGCCATGTTCGTAACGACCTGCTCTATAAAAATATCACAAGACCTAACCCCTCAAGTGAAAACCGTAAAAAAAAAAAAAAACGGTGTCAAAAAAGTCACAAAAACGTGTAATAGTAAGCGATCAAAACGTCATACGCACCCCAAAATAGTGCCAATCAAACCGTCATCTCATCGCGCAAAAATGATACCCAACTGTGGCTCTCAGACTATGGAGACACTAAAACACGATTTTTTTTTGTTTCAAAAATTATATCATTGTTTAAAACTTCCATAAATTAAAAAAAGTATACATATTAGGTACTGCCACGTCCATAACGACCTGCTCTGTAAAAATATCACATGAACTAACCCCTCAGGTGAACACCATAAAAAAAATAATAAAACCGTGTCAAAAAAGCAATTTTTTGTCACCTTACATCACAAAAAGTATAATATTCCTCAGGTGAACACTTTCAAAAAATAAAATAAAAACTGCTAAAAAACTATTTTTTTTGTCACCTTACATCACTAAAAGTGCAACACCAAGCGATTAAAAAGGCATATGCCCCCCAAAATAGTACCAATCAAATCGTCACCTCATCCTGCAAAAAATGAGCCTCTACCTAAGACAATCGCCCAAAAAAAAATAGGGCTCTCAGAATATGGAGACACTGAAACATGATTTTATTTTATTCAAAAATGCTGTTATTGTGTAAAACATAAATAAATCCAAAAAGTATACATAGGTATCACCGCATCCGTAAAAACCTGTTCTATAAAAATACCACATGATATAAACTGTCAGATAAACATTGTAAATAACAAAAAATAAAAACGGTGCCAAAACAGCAATTTTTTTATCTTGCCTCACAAAAAGTGTAATATAGAGCAACCAAAAATCATATGTACCCTAAAATAGTACCAACAAAACTGCCACCTTATCCTGTAGTTTCCAAAATTGGGTCTTTTTTTTTAGTTTCTACTCTAGGGGTGCATCAGGGGGTCTTTAAATGTGACATGGCAGCTTAAAATTATCACAGTGAAATCTGCTTTCCAAAAACCACATGGCGTTCCTTTCCTTCTGCGCAATGCAGTGTCCCCGTACAGCAGTTTACGACCACATATAGGGTGTTTCTGTAAACTACAGAATCAGGGCAATAAATATTGAGATTTTTTGGCTGTTAACCCTTGCTTTGTTAGTGGAAAAAAATTGATTAAAATGGAAAATCTGCCCAAAAAGTGAAATTCTGAAATTTCATCTCCATTTTTCATTTTTTGTGGAACACCTAAAGGGTTAACAAAGTTTGTAAAATCAGTTTTGAATACCTTGAGGGGTGTAGTTTCTAAAATGGGGTCATTTTTGGGTGGTTTCTCTTATGTAAGCCTCACAAAGTGACTTCAGACCTGAACTGGTCCTCAAAAAGTGGGTTTTGGAAAATTTCTGAAATATTTCAAGATTTGCTTCTAAACTTCTAAGCCTTCTCACGTCCCCAAAAGATAAAATGGCATTTACAAAATGATCCAAAAATAAAGTAGACATATGGCGAATGTAAAGTAATAACTAATTTGGAAGTTATTACTATCTAATATAAAAGTAGAGAAATAAAAATTTGGAAATTTGGAAAGTTTTCAAAATGTTTGGTAAATTAGGTATTTTTTTTATAAATAAAACTGACACTGTTTTGCCTTATTTTTACCACTGTCATGAAGTACAATATGTGATGAGAAAACAATCTCATAATGGCCTGGATAAGTAAAAGCGTTTTAAAGTTATTACAAGAGTTGAGCGGACACCTGGATGTTCGGGTTCGACGGGTTCGGCCGAACTTCACAAAAATGTTCGAGTTCGGGTCCCGAACTTGACCCCGAACCCAATTGAAGTCAATGAGGACCTGAACTTTTGAGCACTAAAATGGTTGTAAAAATGTCATGGAAATAATCTTGATCTTGGAGGACAAGGTCCATATGGAGTAGGAGGTTGAGGAGGCGTTGAATGTGGTGGTGTACGTGGAAGCGGCGGTGGAGGAGGAGGTAACCAACACTGGTTTTTGGTTAAAAATTTTTAGTTTTTTGTTTAAAATATGGTACACCCCAAAACATTGGGAAATATAACCTGTTATAACCCCCTCCTGCCGTGCTAAACAAACGTTCAGACAATACACTGGCTGCAGGGCAGGCTTGCATGTCCAAGGCGTAAAGGGCAAGCTCAGGCCATATGCCCAATTTGTAGACCCAGAAGTTGAAGGGGGCAGACCCATCAGTCAGTACGTGTAGGCATGTGCACACATACTGCTCCGGATTGTGGACATCACAGGGACTTGCGACATGCAAGTCCCTGTGATGTCCACAATCCGATTGGATATCTGCTCTAACAATTTTCCATGTTCTTTTCTGCGCCTACCATGTTGATCACGGTTAGCGGGGAATCAGGGTTCCACACTGGAGAGGGAGCGTGAGAAAGGGAGACCTCATCCAAGGGAGGTCAATGGCTGCAATGTGGGACAAATTATTAAAGCAGAAGGATCGAATTAAAGGGCCAATTAAAGACGAATTTTACAAATTTTATTCCCTGTCACCTATGCAGAGAAGGGCTTTTTTTATCTCCAGAAATGGGATAATGTCACCCACCAATGGAACAGATGATTTTTTAAAATTTCGGTCCCTGTCACCTATGCAGAGCAGGGGTTTATTCATGGCAAAAATGGTAGAATGTCACCTAAGAATATAACAGAAAAATTTGTGAAATTTATTAACCTGTCTAATATGTAGAGCAGGAATATATCACAGCCAAGAAATTGTGAACTTAACCCAAATATGTAAGACAAATTAATGAAATCTTTTCACCTGTCTACTAGGTATATCAGTGGTATATCACAGCCAAAAATTGGTGAATTTCACCTGAAAATGTAACAGACAAATTAGTGAAATGTTTTTACCTGTCTATTAGGTACAGCCGGGGTATATCACACCAAAAAATTGGTGAATTTAACCCAAATATATAACAGATAAATTAGTGAAATGCTACCTGTCTACTAGGTAGAGCAGAGATATATCACACCAAAGAATTTGTGAATTTCACCCGAATATGTAACAGACAAATTAATGAAATTTTTTCACCTGTCTACTATGTACAGCCGGGGTATATCACACCCAAAAAGAGGTGAATTTCACCCGAATATGTAACAGACAAATTAGTGAAATGTTACTTGTCTACTAGGTATAGCAGGGGTATATTACACTGAAAATTTGTGAATTTCACCTGAATATGTAACTGACAAATTAGTGAATTTTTTTTACCTGTCTACTAGGTATAGCAGTGGTATATCACACCCAAAAATTTGTGGATTTCACGAGAAAATGTAACAGACAAATTTGTGAAATGACATAAAATAAAATATGTACAAATAAAAATAAAAAAAACTTGATTTATGAGGTGGAGGTCCATATGGAGTAGGAGTTTGAGGAGGCGGTGGACGTAGCGGTGTAGGTGGATGTGGCGGTAGAGGAGGATGAAGTAGCCAACAATGGTTTTTGTTTTTAATTTAATTTCATTATTATTTTTTTTATTAGGGTACACTGCAAAAGAGTGTGAAATATCCAAAATACAACAATGAGCAATTGCGCTTTAGTATAACAATGGCTGGCTAAGGCCGGTATACATGTCTATTCTGCACACGGTACGGACAAGTCCTGTGGGATCCATGCCTGGTTCATTTTAATGAATGTGAGCTTGTCCACATTGGCGTGTGGACAGGCGGCTGCTCTTGTCTGTGATAACGCCCCCCGCCATGCTAAGCACACATTCAGACAATACACTGGCTGCAGGGCAGACCAGCACCTCCAAGGCGTAAAGGGCAAGCTCAGGCCATGTGCCCAATTTGGAGACCCAGAAGTTGAAGGGGACAGACCCATCATTCAGTACGTGTAGGCGTGTGCACACATACTGCTCCACCATGTTAGTGAAATGCTGCCTCTTGCTAAGACGTTCCATATCAGCTGGTAGTGCTGGTTGTTGTGGCGTGCTGACAAAGCTTTTCCACATTTCGGCCATGCTAACCCTGCCTGCTGAGGTTCTGGTGGTGCCCCAGCTGCATTGGCGACCTCTTCCTCCTCCTCTTCCTTCGCCTTGTGCTTCCACTGTGCCCTCGCTGTCAGGTGGGAATGCCACCAGCAGCGAGTCTACCAGCGAGCGCTTGTACTCACACATCTTATGATCACACTCCAGTGACGGAATTAAGGACGGTACGTTGTCCTTGTAACGGGGATCCAGCAGCGTGGCCACCCAGTAATCAGCACATTTTAGAATGTGGGCAACTCGGCGGTCATTGCGGAGACACTGCAGCATGTAATCGCTCATTTGTGCCAGGCTGCCCAGAGGCAATGAAAAGCTGTCCTCTGTGGGAGGTGTATCGTCTGTGTCCTCTGTATCCCCCCAGCCACGCACCAGTGATAGTCATGAGCTGGTTTGGGTGCAAACATGCTGTGAACATGGTTCCTACTACTCCATCTCCTCATCCTCCACCTCGTCATCCTCCAGAACTGTGCCCTGGCTGGACAATTGTGTACCTGGCGTTTGTGGGTGCAGGAACCCACCCTCGGAGCCACTTGTGAATGACTGGCCAAAAAGCCTATGAAATGATCCCTCTTCCTCCTCCTCCTCCTCCTCCCCCTGTGCCACATACTCTTCCATCATCGCCAGCAGCGTTTCTTTAAGGAGGCATAGAAGTGGGATAATAACACTGAGAAGAATGTTATCGGCACTGGCCATGTTGGTGAAGTACTCGAAACAGCGCAACAAGGAACACAGGTCTCGCATGGTGGCACAGTCATTGGTGGTGAAGTGCTGCTGTTCCGCAGAGCGACTCACCTGTGCGTGCTGCAGCTGAAACTCCACTATCGCCTGCTGCTGCTCGCACAGTCTGGCCAGCATGTGCAAGTTGGAGTTCGATCTTGTGGGCACGTCGCATATGAGGCGGTGAGCGGGAAGGCCGACGCTGCAGTGTTGACAGGCGATCAGCAGAAGGGTGAGAATGCCGAAAGTGGGCACAGACAGCCTGCACTTTATGCAGCAGCTCTTACATAATCGGGCTAATTTTTAAGGAACCTCTGCACCACCAAATTCAGCACATGCGCCAGGCAAGGGATGTGCGTCAAACCGGCTAGTCCCAGAGCTGCTACAAGATTTTGCTCATTATCGCACACCACCAGACCGGGCTTGAGGCTCACTGGCACCAACCACTCATCGGTCTGTTGTTCAAGGCCCGTCCACAGCTCCTGTGCGGTTTGGGGATTCTCCCCCAAACAGATAAATTTTAAAACTGCCTGCTGTCATTTACCCCTGGCTGTGCTAAAGTTGGTGGTGAAGGTGTTACGCTGACCGGAGGAGGAGCCAGTAGAGGATGAGGAAGCGGAGTAGGAGGAGGAAGCAACAGGAGACAAACTGAAGCGCCCTGCAATCCTCGTGGTGGAAGGACATGCGCCAAACTGCTATCCGCCTCAGGCCTAGCCTCCACTGCATTTTCCCAGTGTGCTGTTATGGAGATATAACGTCCCTGACCGTGCTTACTGGTCCACGTATCCATAGTTAGGGGGACCTTGCCACAGATGGCATTGTGCAGTGCACACATGATTTTGTCCACCACTTGGTTGTGCAGGGTAAGGATGGCACACCTAGAAAAGTAGTGGCGGCTGGGCATGATGTACTGTGGGACAGCTACTGCCATAAGGCTTTTAAAACTCTCCATCTCCACCAGACGGAATGACAGCATTTCAAATGACAGTAATTTTGAAATGCTGACATTCAGGGCCAGGGATCGCCAGTGGGTAGGGGGGCACTTCCTCTTCCTCTCCAGTGTTTGGGGGATGGAGAGCTGAACGCTTTCGTGGGACATTGTGGAGATGCTTGGTGACCCAGATGGTGGTGTTGCTGGCAGATTCTCTGTTTGCGGGGTGGCAGGTGGCAATGTCACTGCAGAGGTGGATGAAGAGGCTGAGACTGTAGCATAACAGGAAGCAGGAGGAGCCAGAGACCTTCTTGGTTTTTGAGGTGTCTACTCCACTGCAGCTTGTGCTTTGCACTTAGATGCCTGGTCATGCAGGTTGTTCTCAGGTTGAGAACGTTTATGCCTCACTTCAGGCTCTAATTGAACAGTGTGCAAACCACTCGTGTCTTGTCGTCAGCACAATGTCTGAAGAACTGCCATGCCAGGGAACTCCTTGGAGTTGGCTTTGGTGTGCTCAGTTCCTTGATGCGGTGAGCATTAGCAGGCATACTGTTTAGGGGACGGCTGCTCCGCTTTTGCAAACTGCTCCCTCTTCTGCTGTGCTGGTTGCTCTGTGTGACCACCGTATCTTCCTCCAAACTACACAGGTAACTCGCATGACCTTGATTCCATGTGGGGTCGAGGACCTCATCGTCCACCACATCATCTTCCACCCAGTCTTCACATCTGCCCTCCTTGTCGGTCTGCACACTTTCGAAAGCCACAGGAGTTGCCCCTTGTGTTTCGTCATCACTCGAGACGTGCTGCAGTGGTCCTCCCATGTACTCATCTTGAAACATAAGTGGTTGGGCATCGGTGCACTCAATCTCTTTCACTTCTGGGGCAGGGCTAGGTGGATGGCCCTGGGAAACCCTGCTAGCAGAGTCATCAAAAAGCAGAAGAGACTGCTGCATGACTTGGGGCTCAGACTGCTTGGCTGATTTGCAAGGGGGTGACGTGAAAGACTGATGGACATCGGCTGCAGGTGCCAACTCTGATATTTCAGCAGGAGACTGGGTGGGAGACAATGTAAAGGAACTGGAGGCACTGTCAGCAACCCAATCTACTATCGCCTGTACTTGTTTTGGCCTCACCATTCGTAGAGCCGCATTAGGCCCGCCCAAATACTGCTGAAGGTTCTATCACCTACTCGCACCTGAGGAAGGGGTTTCACTTGTGCGTGTAGCTGGCACAGATCGACCACGTCCTCTCCCTGCAACAGGAGCTCCATTAGCAGCACCACGACCGGGGCCACGTCCCTTATTTGACGCTCTCCTCCTATCTCTTAAATTTAGGATCTTGCCCAAAATGGGTGTTTTTTTCATAGCAGAATAGAACAACAGTATCTAAAGAGTGTATCTCACAATGACAGATGAAGCAAAAGCTGCAAAATTAAGATTTTTACCCTAAATAGGTGTTTTTTTTAATAGCAGAATAGCACAACAGTATCTAATTGGTGTATCTCACAATGACAGATGCAGCAAAGACTGCAAAATTTATATTTTTGCCGGAATGGGTGTTTCTTTAATTTTATTTTTTATTTTTTTCAGTTTCAAATAGTTTTTATTAAGTTGAGTTTCAATACACAATTTGGAGGATCCAGTTCCTCCTGAAAATAACATGTAATAAGCATATTAACAGTAAGATTTAAGTAACTAGATCTCTGTTATGGTTCTTAAAATAGCTGAGTCTAAATGGGTGTTTTTTTTTTATTGCAGAATAGAACAACAGTATCTAAAGGGTATATCTCACAATGACAGATGCAGCAAAGACTGCAAAATTAAGATTTTTGCCCAAAATGGGTGTTTTTGTAATACCAGACTTGCACAGCAGTATATAAAGTGTGTATCTCACACGTAAAGATGCAGACAAGGCCACAAATTAAGTATTTTGCCCAAAATGGGTGTTTTTTGAATAACAGAATATGACAGCAGTATATAACGCTTGAATTTCACACGTACAGATGCAGCAAGGGCTGTAAAATTTAGTTTTTTGCCCAAATAGGGTGTTTTTTAAAACCCTGAAAATTATAGCTGTATTTCTAGATTAAATTGCACACTGACTAATGTGGCAGAGGCCCCAGATTGAGGGTATTGCCAAAAATGGGTGTTTTATAAAACCCAGAAAATTATTGAAGTATTTCAAGCTTGTTTTAACAATAACAGATGCAGCAAATACTGCAATATTAAGTACTTTGCCCAAAAAGGGTGCTTTTTCAATAATAGAATATGACAGCAGTATTTAAAGCTTGAATTTCACACTTACAGATACATCAAAGGCTGCAATATTAAGTATTTTGCCCAAAAAGGGTGTTTTTTGAATAACAGAATATGACAGCAGTATATAATGCTTGAATTTCACACGTACAGATGCAGCAAGGGCTTTAAAATTGTGTATTATTGCCCAAAAGAGGTGTTTTTTAAAACCCAGAAAATTAAAGATATATTTCTAGCTTAAATTACACACTGACTAATGCGGCAGAGGCCACAGATGGAGAGTATTGCCAAAAAATGGGTGTTTTTAAAACCCAGAAAATTATTGAAGTATTTCAAGCTTGTTTTTAACAATCACAGATGCAGCAAAGGCTGCAATATTAAGTACTTTTTTTTTACTAACAGAATATGACAGCAATATATAACGCTTGAATTTCACACTGACAGATGCAGCAAGGGCTGTAATATTTAGTATTTTGCCCAAAAAGGGTGTTTTTTAAATCCCAGAAAATTATTGCTGTATTTATAGCTTAAATTGCACACTGACTAAGGCACCAGATGTAGGATATTGCCAAAATTTGGTGTTTTTTTAAACCCAATTATTATTGCAGTATTTCAAGCTTGGATTTGAATGTCACAAAAGCACATATGCAGTGCTTGTGCACTGAGCTTGCATATAATGTCCGCCGCCGCCCACCTAACTAACAGACGGATAAAAGTAATTTTTCTGTGTCACTAGTTTCAGGGCAGGGTAAAAATATTGTGTACTGCAACCACAAAACTAAATCTAGGTAGATCGCTGAGTTAACAAGCACTTCTGATTAAAGATTCTTTCCTATTCTCTCCCTCACAGCAGCAGCATTCTCTCCCTACACTAGTAACAGCAGAGTGACGTGCAGCGCTACTTGACTCAAGCTTATATAGAGGCTGGGTCACATGCTGCACTGGCCAATCACAGCCATGCCATTAGTAGGTATGGCTGTGATGGCTTCTAAGGGCACAGAGTTAAACGTTTGTTGATTGGCTGCTCTGCAGCCTTTCAAAAAGCGCCATTAACTCGCCGAACACCGAACCCGAACTTTTACTAAAATGTTCGGGTTCGGGGTCCAAAAATCCTAAAGTTCGGTACAAACCCGAACGTTCGGGTTCGCTCAACCCTAGTTATTACCACATAAAGTGACACGTCAGATTTGCTAAAAATGGCCTGGGCAGAAAGGTGAAAAATTGTTTGGTCCTGAAAGGGTTAAAGAATCACCTAAATCACCAGCACATGTTGGCATTTATTATTATTATAATTATTATTTATTTTGATGCATTAACTCCTTCAAGACCCAGACATTTCTCACCTTCCTAACCCTGGCTATTTTTCCAAATCTGTGTCACTTACAGTGCTGCCCATAATTATTCATACCCCTGGCAAATTTTGACTTAAAGTTACTTTTATTCAACCAGCAAGTTTGCTTAAATGTAAATAAAAACAGAGAAATGTTTTTTTTTTCCACAATAATGCCTCTTGTACATCGTCTTTTTATCTTTTGGGAGACACCTATGTCATGTCCCGTGAGAAAATTACTTGCTGGTTGAATAAAAGTAACATGTATTAAAATCCAAGATTTACCAAAAATTAAACAAATTCGCAATTTTCTAAATTTTAATTTCTCTGCTTTTAAGATGAATAGTGATACCTTATAAAATAGTTATTACTTAACATTCACCATATATCTACTTTATGTTGGCATCATTTTGTAAATGTCATTTTATTTGTTTTTAGGGCGTTAGAAAACTTAGATTTTTAGAAGCAATTTTTAACATTTTCAAGACAATTTCCAAAAATGACTTTTTAAAGCACCAACTCAGTTATGAAGTCATTTTATGGGGCTTACATAATAGAAACCACTCATAAATGACACATATTCTAAACTAAACCCCTCACATTATTTAAAATCGATTTTACACACTCTGTGAACCCTTTAGGTGTTTCACAGGAATTTATAAAAAAAAAATGCAGATTGTTAATTTTACAACATTTCACAACAGATGGTGCAAAGTGAAAATTGCAATTTTTCCACCAGTATACCAGTGTGAAAAGCAAGCCCTCTTATTATTAGGGCTCATGCACATGACAGTTGCCTGTTTTTCTTTCCACAAATTGTAGATCCGCAAAACACAAATTCCGACTGTGTGCATTACACATTTTTAAATTATCTTTAACCCCTTAAGGACCCTACTGTATTTCACTTTAAGAACCAGGCCATTTTTTGCAAATCTGACGTGTCACTTTATGTGGTGATAACTTTAAAATGCTTTTACTTATCCAGGCCATTCTGAGATTGTTTTCTCATCACATATTGTACTTCATGACAGTGGTAAAATTGAGTCAAAAAAGTTAAATTTTACTTATAAAAAAATACAAAATTTACCAAATTTCTCTACTTTTATAATAGATAGTAATACCTTCAAAAATTGTAATTACTTTACATTTCTCATATGTCTACTACATGTTTGGATCATTTTGTGAATGCCATTTTATCTTTTGGGGACGTTAGAAGGATTAGAAATTTAGAAGCAAATCTTAAAATTTGTTAGAAAATTTTCAAAACCCACTTTTTGAGAACCAGTTCAGGTCTGAAGTCACTTTGTGAGGCTTACATAAGAGAAACCACCCAAAAATGACCCCATTTTAGAAACTACACCCCTTGAGGTATTCAAAACTGATTTTACAAACTTTGCTAATCCTTTAGGTGTTCCACAAGAATTAATGGAAAATGGAGATGAAATTTCTGAACTTCACTTTTTGGGCAGATTTAAAATTTTAATCAATTTTTTCCACTAACAAAGCAAGGGTTAACAGCCCAAAAAACGCAATATTTATTGCCCTAATTCTGTAGTTTACAGAAGCAGTCTATATGTGGTTGTAAACTGCTGTATGGGCACACAGCATTGCGCAGAAGGAAAGGAACGCCATATGGTTTTTGGAAAGCAGATTTCACTGTGATAATTTTAAGCTGCCATGTCACATTTGAAGACCCCTTGATGCACCCCTAGAGTAGAAACTCCCAAAAAGTGACACCATTTTAGAAACTACACCCTCAAGGTATACAAAACTGATTTTACTAATTTTGTTAATCCTTTAGGTGTTCAACGAGAATTAATGGCAAATAGAGATGAAATTTTTGAATTTCCCTTTTTTGGCAGATTTTCCATTTAAATCAATTTTTTCCATTTACAAAGCAAGGGTTAACAGCAAAACAAAAAATCTCAATATTTATTGCCCTGATTCTGTAGTTTACAGAAACACCCCATATGTAGTCGTAAACTGCAGTACGGGCACACGGAATTGAGCTGAAGGAAAGGAACGCCATATGGTTTTTAAAAGGCAGATTTTGCTAGACAGTTTTTTTGACACCATGTTCCATTTGAAGCCCCCTGATACACCCTAGAGTAGAAACTACAAAAAAGTGACCCCATTTTGGAAACTACGGGATAAGGTGGCAGTTTTGTTGGTATTATTATAGTGTACATATGATTTTTGGTTGCTCTATATTAAACTTTTTGTGAGACAAGGTAACAAATAATGGCTTTTTTCGCACCAATTTTATTTTTTGTTATTTACAACATTCATCTGACAGGTTAGATCATATGGTGTTTTTTAATAGAGCACGTTGTTACGGACTCGACAATACCAAATTTGATTTGTTTTTGGTTGTTTGTTTCAGTTTTAGATAACAAAGCATTTTTGGAAAAAAAAAGATTTTTTACTGTCTCCACATTCTGAAAGCCGTAGTTTTTATATTTTTTGGGCGAATGTCTTGTCTAGGGGCACATTTTATTCAGGATGAGATGATGGTTTGATTGGTACTATTATAGGGTGCATATGACATTTTAATAGCTTGCTGAGGGGTTAGTTCATGTGGTATTTTCATAGAGCAGGTTGTAACGGACGCAGCAAATACCTAATATGTCAACTTTTTATATATTTATATAAGCTTTACACGATGATATCATTTTTGAAATGAAAAAAATATATATATATTTTAGTGTCTCCATAGTCTGAGAGACATAGTTTTTCCAGTTTTTGGGCGATTGTCTTAGGTAGGGTATCATTTTTCGGGATGAGATGATGTTTGATTGGCACTATTTTGGGGTGCATATGACTTTTTGATGGCTTGCTATTACACTTTTTGTGATGCAAGGTGACAAAAAAATGGCTTTTTTTAAACCGTTTTTATTTTAAATTTTATGATGGTATGTACCTGAGGGTTAGGTCAAGTGATAGTTTTATAGGGCAGGTTATTACGGACACGGCGATACCTAATATGTCTACTTTTGTATTTATGTAAGTTTTACACAATAATATCATTTTTGAAACCCAAAAAATCATGTTTTAGTGTCTCCATAGTCTGAGAGCCATAGTTTTTTTTCAGTTTTTGGGCTATTAGCTTAGGTAGGGTATCATATTTGTGGCATGAAATGACGTTTTGACTGGCACTATTTCGGGGTGCATATGACTTTTTGATTGCTTGCTATTACACTTTTTGTGATGTAAGGTGACAAAAAAATAGCTTTCTTTACACCGTTTTTTTTTTTTTTTTACAGTGGTCACCTGAGGGGTTAGTTCATGTAGTATTTTCATAGAAAAGGTTGTTATGAACGCGGCAAATACCTAATACGTATACTTTTTTTTATTTATGTAAGTTTTACACAATGATATCATTTTTGAAACAAAAAAAAATCATGTTTTAGTGTCTCCATAATCTGAGAGCCATAGTTTTTATTCATTTTTTGGGCGATCAGCTTAGTTAGGGTATCATTTTTGCGGGATGAGATGACAGTTTGATTAGCACTATTTTGGGGTGCGTATGACTTTTGATCGCCTTCTATTACACTTTTTGTAATGTAAGGTGACCAAAAATCTTGACACCGTTTTTTTTTTTTTTTAACGGTGTTCAGCTGAGGGGTTAGGTCATGTGATATTTTTATAGAGCAGGTTATTACGGACACGTTAATACCTAATATGTCTCTTTTTTTTATTATTTATGTGTTTTACACGATGATATCATTTTTGAAACAAAAAAAATCGTGTTTCAATGTCTCCATAGTCTGAGAGCCATAGTTTTTTCAGTTTTTGGGCGATTGTCTTAGATAGGGTATAATTTTTGCGGGACGAGATGACGGTTTGATTGGCACTATTTTGGGATGCGTCGCTTGCTATTACATTTTTTGTGATGTAAGATGACAAAAAATGGCTTTTTTGACACATTTTTTTTTTTTTTTTAAAGGCATTCATCTGAGGGGTTAGATCATGTGATATTTTTACAGATCAGGTTCTTACGGATACCTATTATGTCTACTTATTTTTATTTATGTAGTTTTACACAATAATATCATTTTTGAAGCAAAAAGTAAATCATGTTTTAGTGTCGCCATATTCTGAGAGCCATAGTTTTTTCAGTTTTTGAGTAATTGTCTTAGGTAGGGTATAATTTTTGCGGGATGAGATGATGGTTTGATTGGCACTATTTTAGGGTGCATATGACTTTTTGATCTATTGCTATTACACTTTTTGTGATGTAAGATGATAAAAAATTGCTTTTTTGACACCATTTTAAAAATTTTTTTTTCTTACGGTTTTCACACGAGGGGTTAGATCATGTGATATTTTCACAGATCAGGTTCTTACGGACACGGCGATACCTAATATGTCTACTTATTTTATTTATGTAAGTTTTACACAATAATATATAAAAAAATAATAATAAATCATGTTTTAGTGTCTCCATAGTCTGAGAGCCATAAGTTTTTTAAGTTTTCGGGCGATTAGCTTAGCTAGGGTATCATTTTGCGGCATGAGATGGCGGTTCGACTGGCACTATTTTAGGGTGCATATGACTTTTTGATCGCTTGCTATTACACTTTTTGTGATGTAAGGTGACAAAAAATTGCTTTCTTTACACCGTTTTTTTTTTACAGTGGTCACCTGAGGGGTTAGTTCATGTAGTATTTTCATAGAAAAGGTTGTTACGAACGCGGCAAATACCTAATACGTATACTTTTTTTATTTATGTAAGTTTTACACAATGATATCATTTTTTAAACCAAAAAAATCATGTTTTAGTGTCTCCATAATCTGAGAGCCATAGTTTTTTTTATTTTTTGGGCGATTAGCTTAGCTAGGGTATCATTTTTGCGGGATGAGATGACAGTTTGATTGGCACTATTTTGGGGTGCGTATGACTTTTGATCGCCTTCTATTACACTTTTTGTAATGTAAGGTGACCAAAAATTTTGACACCGTTTTTTTTTTTTTTTTTTTTTACGGTGTTCAGCTGAGGGGTTAGGTCATGTGATATTTTTATAGAGCAGGTTATTACGGACACGTCAATACCTAATATGTCTCTTTTTTTATTATTTATGTGTTTTACACGATGATATCATTTTTGAAACAAAAAAAATCGTGTTTCAATGTCTCCATAGTCTGAGAGCCATAGTTTTTTCAGTTTTTGGGCGATTGTCTTAGATAGGGTATAATTTTTGCGGGACGAGATGACGGTTTGATTGGCACTATTTTGGGATGCGTATGACTTTTTGATCGCTTGCTATTACATTTTTTGTGATGTAAGGTGACAAAAAATTGCTTTTTTGACACTTTTTTTTTTTTTTAAAGGCATTCACCTGAGGGGTTAGATCATGTGATATTTTTACAGATCAGGTTCTTACGGATACCTATTATGTCTACTTATATTTATTTATGTAGTTTTACACAATAATATCATTTTTGAAGCAAAAAGTAAATCATGTTTTAGTGTCGCCATATTCTGAGAGCCATAGTTTTTTCAGTTTTTGAGTAATTGTCTTAGGTAGGGTATAATTTTTGCGGGATGAGATGATGGTTTGATTGGCACTATTTTAGGGTGCATATGACTTTTTGATCTATTGCTATTACACTTTTTGTGATGTAAGATGATAAAAAATTGCTTTTTTGACACCATTTTTTTTATTTTTTTACGGTTTTCACATGAGGGGTTAGATCATGTGATATTTTCACAGATCAGGTTCTTACGGACACGGCGATACCTAATATGTCTACTTATTTTATTTATGTAAGTTTTACACAATAATATTTAAAATAAATAAATAAATCATGTTTTAGTGTCTCCATAGTCTGAGAGCTATAAGTTTTTTAAGTTTTCGGGCGATTAGCTTAGCTAGGGTATCATTTTGCGGCATGAGATGGCGGTTCGACTGGCACTATTTTAGGGTGCATATGACTTTTTGATCGCTTGCTATTACACTTTTTGTGATGTAAGGTGACAAAAAATTGCTTTTTTTACACCGTTTTTGTCGTTTTTTTAAAGGTATTTACCTGAGGTGTTAGATCATGTGGTATTTTTACAGATCAGGTTCTTACGGATGGGTTGATACCTAATATGTCTACTTATTTTTATTTATGTAAGTTTTACACAATAATATAATTTTTGAAACAAAAAAATCATGTTTTAGTGTCTCCATATTCTGAGAGCCATAGTTTTTTCAGTTTTTGGGTGATTGTCTTAGGTAGGGTATAATTTTTGCGGGATGAGATGATGGTTTGATTGGCACTATTTTGGGGTGCATATGACTTTTTGATCGCTTTCTATTACACTTTTTGTGATGTAAGGTGACAAAAAATGGCTTTTTTGACACCGTTTTTATTATTCTTTTTTTACGGTTTTCACCTGAGGGGTTAGGTCATGTGGTATTTTTATAGAGCAGGTTGTTATGGACACGGCAAATGCCTAATACGTATACTTTTTTATTTACTTAAGTTTTACACAATAACAGCATTTTTTAAACCAAAAAATTATGTTTTAGTGTCTCCATACTCCATGTTTTTTTATTTTTTGGGCAATTGTCTTAGGTAGGGGCTCATTTTTTGCGGGATGTGGTGACGGTTAGATTGGTACTATTTTGGGGGGTATACACCTTTTTGATAGCTTGGTGTTGCACTTTTAGTGATGTAAGGTGACAATTTTTTTTTTATTTACCACAGTTTTTATTTTATTTTTTTGACGGTGTTTACCTGAGGGGTTAGGTCATGTGATATTTTTATAGAGACGGTTGATACGGACGCGTCAATACCTAATATGTCTGCTTTTCTTTTTTTTTCGAATAAAAGAAAATTTCAATTCCATTTATTTTGGAAGAAGGATTTTTTTTTTTTGTTTTACTTGAAACTTTAAGAAATTTTTGGAAAGCTTTTTTTTCTGTCCCACTCTGGGACTTCAACTTTTGGGGGTTTGATCTTCTTTACAATGCATGACAATACTTCTGTATTGTCATGCATTGGCTGTAAGTGTATTACACAATGTACAGTGCTGCCCATAATTATTCATACCCCTGGCAAATTTTGACTTAAAGTTACTTTTATTCAACCAGCAAGTTTGCTCAAATGTAAATAAAAACTGAGAAATGTTTTTTTTCCCACAATAATGCTTCTTGTACATTGTTGAATAAAAGTAAATTTAAGTAAAAATTTGCCAGGGGTATGAATAATTATGGGCAGCACTGTAATAGAGATGTCGCGAACATAAAATTTTCAGTTCGCGATCGGCGAATGCGAATTTTTGCAAATGTTCGCGAACGGGTGAATCGCCATAGACTTCAATAGGCAGGCGAATTTTAAAACCCACAGGGACTCTTTCTGGCCACAATAGTGATGGAAAAGTTGTTTCAAGGGGACTAACACCTGGACTGTGGCATGCCGGAGGGGGATCCATGGCAAAACTCCCATGGAAAATTACGTAGTTGACGCAGAGTCGGGTTTTAATCCATAAAGGGCATAAATCACCTGACATTCCTAAATTGTTTGGAATAACGTGCTTTAAAACATCAGGTATGATGTTGTATCGATCAGGTAGTGTAAGGGTTACGCCTGCTTTACAGTGACAGATCAAACTCCCCGTTTAACGCACCGCAAACAACCGCAAACAGTCCATTTGCACAACCGCAAACTCCCCATTTGCACAAGGTTGGATACCAAGCTAGCCATGTCCCGTTCCTTGTCCTCACTGATGTCATTGAAGGTCTCTTCCTCCACCCAGCCACGTACAACACCAAGGGTCCCCGAAAGGTGACAACAAGCCCCCTGGGACGCCTGCTGTGGTTGGTCTTCCACCTCCTCAAAGCCACCTTCCTCCTCTGACTCCTCTTCTTCCTCCTCTTCTTCAGACTCCTCTCTCTGCGTTGCCTCTCTCTGCGTTATTATAAGGTGTGTTAACTAGTACTATTCTTATCAGTTTAATCCCTGTTACGTCCCCTATCAGGGGACGTGTATATGGAATCGATTTTAGGAACCGGGAGATGGAAAAAGATGCTTGGTCGGTCCTCCACGTCCAATTTGGGGCACTGCTCGTGCAATCTACTGTGCCACCAAATAGGAGCGGTGTGTTAAGTAGTACTATTCTTATTAGTTTAATCCCTGTTACATCCCCTATCAGGGGACGTGTATATGGAATCGATTTTAGGAACCGGGAGATGGAAAAAGATGCTTGGTCGGTCCTCCTACTTCCAATTTGGGGCACTGCGCGTGCAATCTACTGTGCCACCAGATAGGAGCGGTGTGTTAAGTAGTACTATTCTTATCAATTTAATCCCTGTTACGTCACCTATCAGGGGACGTGTATATGGAATCGATTTTAGGAACCGGGAGATGGAAAAAGATGCTTGGTCGGTCCTCCTACGTCCAATTTGGGGCACTGCGTGTGCAATCTACTGTGCCACCAGATAGGAGCGGTGTGTTAAGTAGTACTATTCTTATCAGTTTAATCCCTGTTACGTCCCCCATCAGGGGACGTGTATATGAAATTGATTTTAGGAACCGGGAGATGGAAAAAGATGCTTGTTCGGTCCTCCTACGTCCAATTCGGGGCACTGCGTGTGCAATCTACTGTGCCACCAGATAGGAGCGGTGTGTTAAGTAGTACTATTCTTATCAGTTTAATCCCTGTTACGTCCACTAGTATTATTATTATTATTATTATTATTATTATTATTATTATAATAAGGTGTGTTAAGTAGTACTATTCCTATCAGTTTAATCCCTGTTACGTCCCCTATCAGGGGACGTGTATGGAATAGATTTTAGACAACCACAAAGAGTTGTCAATAGTTGACACACTCATGACATAAATTTTATACCTCTATGCGTCAATCTTGGTATAGTGATGACTGTGCTCGTGCGCACGTTTGGGAGATTGCAGGTGATGGGGGTTTTTCAAAGCCTATGGTCGTGCTGAGGTAGTTCAGTGACAGTTAAGTGACCCAGAAAACAATGATTCTGCAGTGTGGGCCCATTGTTGGCTTAGTAGGCTTTAATGATCACCTTAGATGATCAAAAAGAAAATGAATGTTTTTTCTATGCAAAATTATCCAGCCAATCGCTTTTGTTCTATTCACAATGAAGCAACGACCTTATTATCTGAGGTGTGCCAACATTGCCATTGCCAACACACTCATAGAGGTGGTCACTTCATTGTGAAACGCAAGCCCCTTCACCACAACAAGGTAACGATCACGAAGGGGAATTGACACATGTATGTGCCTTTTTTTGGGGGGTTTTTTGAAGCCACAGTGCAGCACCAGAGGCCAGAAAAATTAGGCATGTACACATGCCTGAAAAATTAGGTATTGTTGCAGCAGCTGCTGTAGCAGCGGCCAGAAAAATTAATGTTTCCTAGGCAGAAAGTTCCCTAAAACATTGCGGCTTGAACCCTAGTTGGTGGCGGATAAGTCACACAAGTCATCCGGCATTCAGAGATAAAATACAGCAGCGTGTGGACCATTTTTAGCCCAAGGCAGCTCATCTCATCAGGTTTTTTTTAGTCGAATGTATCACCCACTGTCAATCCCTTCGGGATCCATGCCTCATTCATCTTAATAAAGGGGAGGTAATCGAGACTTTTTTGATCTAGGCGACTTCTCTTCTCAGTGACAATACCTCCTGCTGCACTGAAGGTCCTTTCTGACAGGACACTTGAAGCGGGGCAGGCCAGAAGTTCTATCGCAAATCGGGATAGCTCAGGCCACAGGTCAAGCCTGCACACCCAGTAGTCAAGGGGTTCATCGCTCCTCAGAGTGTCGATATCTGCAGTTAAGGCGAGGTAGTCTGCTACCTGTTGGTCGAGTCGTTCTCTGAGGGTGGACCCCGAAGGGCTGTGGCGATGAGTAGGACTTAAAAAGCTCTGCATGTCCTCCATCAACAACACGTCTGTAAAGCGCCCTGTCCTTGCTGGCGTGGTCGTGGGAGGAGGAGGATTACTTTCACCTCTTCCTCTGTTAGATTCCCGTTGTGCTGTGACATCACCCTTATACGCTGTGTAAAGCATACTTTTTAATTTATTTTGGAACTGCTGCATCCTTTCCGACTTGCGGTAATTCGGTAACATTTCAGGCACTTTCTGCTTATACCGGGGGTCTAGTAGCGTGGCCACCCAGTATAGGTCGTTCTCCTTCAACCTTTTTATATGAGAGTCCCTCAACAGGCACGACAGCATGATAGACCCCATTTGCACAAGGTTGGATGCCGAGCTACTCATGTCCCGTTCCTCATCCTCAGTGATCTCACTGAAGGTATGTTCTTCCCCCCCAGCCACGTACAACACCACGGGTACCAGATAGGTGACAATGAGCACCCTGGGAAGCCTGTTGTGGTTGGTCTTCCTCCTCCTCCTCAAAGCCACATTCCTCCTCTGACTCCTCTTCCTCACAATCCTCTTCCAGCGTTGCCGCAGGTCCAGCAAGCGATGCTGATAAAGCTGTTTCTGGTGGTGATGGTGACCACAACTCTTCCTCTTCACGCTTATCTACGGCCTGATCCAGCACTCTTCGCAGGGCACGCTCCAGGAAGATAACAAATGGTATGATGTCGCTGATGGTGCCTTCGGTGCGACTGACTAGGTTTGTAACCTCCTCAAAAGGACGCATGAGCCTACAGGCATTGCACATGAGTGTCCAGTAACGTGGCAAAAAAATTCCCAGCTCCACAGAGGCTGTCCTAGCACCCCGGTCATACAAATACTCGTTGACGGCTTTTTTTTGTTGGAGTAGGCGGTCGAACATTAGGAGTGTTGAATTCCAACATGTCGGGCTGTCGCAAATCAAGCGTCTCACTGGCATGTTGTTTCACCGCTGGATATCTGATAAGTGCGCCATGGCCGTGTAGGAAAGCCTGAAATGGCCACACACCTTCCTGGCCTGTTTCAGGACGTCCTGTAAGCCTGGGTACTTATGCACAAAGTGTTGTACGATCAGATTACACACATGTGCCATGCACGGCACATGTGTCAACTTGCCCAAATTCATTGCCGCCAACAAATTGCTTCCGTTGTCACACACCACTTTGCCGATCTCCAGTTGGTGCGGAGTCAGCCACTGAGCCACCTGTGAGTTCAGGGCGGACAGGAGTGCTGGTCCGGTGTGACTCTCTGCTTTCAGGCAAGTCAACCCCAAGACGGCGTGACACTGTCGTATCCGGGATGTGGAATAGCCCCTGGGGAGCTGGGGGGGTTGCCGTTGATGTGGAGCAAGACGCAGCAGCAGAAGAGAACTCAGCCGAGGAGGTTATGGAAGAGGATGGAGTCAGAGGAGTAGAGGAGGTGGCAGCAGGCCTGCCTGCAAGTCATGGCGGTGTCACCAACTCCTCTGCAGAGCCACACTTTCCATGCTTGGCAGCCGTCAGAAAGTTTACCCAATGCGCAGTGTAGGTGATATACCTGTCCTGACCGTGCTTTGCAGACCAGGTATCAGTGGTCAGATGGACCCTTGCCCCAACACTGTGTGCCAGACATGCCATTACTTCCTTTTGCACAATAGAGTACAGGTTAGGGATTGCCTTTTGTGCAAAGATATTTCGGCCGGGTACCTTCCACTGCGGTGTCCCAATAGCTACAATTTTTTTGAACGCCTCAGACTCCACCAGCTTGTATGGTAAAAGCTGGCGGGCTAAGAGTTCAGACAAACCAGCTGTCAGACGCCGGGCAAGGGGGTGACTTTGTGACATTGGCTTCTTACGCTCAAACATGTCCTTGACAGACACCTGACTGTGGGCAGATGAGCAGGAACTGCTCAAGGCGAGAGACGGAGTGGCGGATGGTTGAGAGGGGGCAAGGAGGACAGCAGTGGTTGACGTGACTGAAGATGCTGGACCAGGAGGAGGATGGCGGCTTTGAGTTTGTGTGCTGCTTGTATTTATGTGTTGATCCCATAGGCGTTTGTGATGTGCGATCATGCTCCTTCGCAAAGCAGTTGTACCTAGGTGGGTGTTGGACTTCCCACGACTCAGTTTCTTTTGGCACAGGTTGCAAATGGCATCGCTGTTGTCAGAGGCAGACACACAAAAAAAATGCCACACTGCTGAGCTCTGCAATGATGGCATTCTGGTGGTGGCAACAGCATGCGTTGATTGGCGTGCTGTCTGGCTGACCCCGGGTGCCGATGCATGCTGTCTGACTGTGCCACTAGCTCCTTGCGACGACCTCCCCCTGCTTCCAACTCGTCTCCTCCTCCTCTCTGTCTCCCCATCAGAACTTTCCATCTGTTCTTCTTCTCTTCGAGCGGGCACCCACGTGACATCCACGGTCACATCGTCATCATCAATCACTTCACTTGTATCTGACAAATCAGCAAAGGAAGCAGCAGTGAGTACAACATCATCATCATCACACTGTACGTCCATGTGTGTAATGCTGCCTGACTGAGACATATCCCTGTTATCTACATCCTCTGGCAATAATGGTTGCGCATCACTCATTTCTTCCAACTGATGTGTAAATAACTCCTCTGACAGATCAATTGAAGCGGCTGTGGTGCTAGTGTTGGTGGTGGCGGCAGGCGGGCGAGTGGTAACTTGAGAGGTGCCCGAAGCTGAGCTGGAGGAGGATGGTGCGTCAAGGTTCCGAGCGGAAGCTGTAGAAGATTGGGTGTCCTGTGTTAGCCAGTCAACTATGTCCTCAGAACTTTTCGAGTTCAGGGTACGTGGCCTCTGAACACTGGGCATTATTCTAGGGCCAAAGGGAATCACAGCACCACGACCACGTCGGCCCCTGCGGGGTGGCCTGCCTCTGCCTGTCATTTTTTTTAGATTCGTTAAGTTGTACTATGCGTGCAAGCTACTGTGACACCAGATATGAGTTGCGCTGGTGACACTATGCACTTGCAGCTGGGCCTTAAACACACAAACACGTGTGTGCAACTGACTGCTATTTATTCACAGTCAAAATTGTTGTTTTTCTTTAAATGCAATCGAATGTGACACCAGATATGAATGGCGCTGAAGTGACACTATGCGCTTGCAGCTAGGCCTTAAACACACAAACACGTGTGTGCAACTGACTGCTATTTATTCACAGTCAAAATTGTTGTTTTTCTTTAAATGGAATCGAATGTGACACCAGATATGAATGGTGCTGAAGTGACACTATGCGCTTGCAGCTGGAGAACTCTGGTTCAGCTCAGCCAGAACAGAAACTGCTTGCAAGGACTGTGCACCTCTAGCATGTATGCAGACATACTTTGCATCTTTCTACTCAGTAAAGACTGTAAGCTATTTGTACATTTTCAAGTCTGTCTACTACCTGGACACCAAGGTTACTCCACCTTCCACCAGCCTGGAGAACTACTATAACTAACATTCAAGGTGCAATACCACTTGTCACTTTGCCCGCCCTGGGAGTGAGGGAGAATTGGTGGAGAAAATTCCAACCGCCATGAGCACTGTGGCTAGAACGATTTCTCTCACTCTCCACATACTCCTCCTGGGTTGCTGCACAAAGAAGAAATGGAGCATTGATCCACAGGGTAGTATTGCTTGTAAAAACATGATCTGCATGAAACAGTCATCTGAAATCTGTACATAAAAGATATCATCTCAAGTATGCAAAACAACAGTGCCATTTTGGACTCAACTGGTTTGCCTCAGAGAAACTAATATTCAATACAATCATCAAATCTAAAAAGAAAAAAAATCGGAAAAGACAATTTTGATAAAATAGCTTCTTAGCAGCAGTTAAAAATAGGGCAGTTCTCCTTTATATAGACCCATACCCATGTCACTGGAAATATTTAGCAGATTGGAAATAATAGATTCTAGTAAATATGTGTCAGCATAGTAGGTAGGAAACATACAGACGGTGAGCCCTGTATCGAACCCCACCGGCTTTCCCTGCCTACTTGCAGTGTAAGCCCTAAGCAACAAGTCTGCAACTAGTCGACGTTCCTGTTCTGCTAAGTGAAAGACAGTCACAGAGGCGCAACCACGAAGGGTCGTACGGAAACAGGTCAAAACCGGGAGGACAATACAATCAAAAATCAGAGGACGGAGGGTAGTCAAACTAGCCAAGCAAAGTAAGAACCAGACAGAAACTCATACCTACCTGATCCATTTCCTCGCGACTGGCCGGCCGCCGCCATTTTGCTTAAAAATCTGGCACAAAATCTCACGCAACCCGTGGTGACGTCATATGTCACACGCATGGGATTTCATGCAAGGTCTTCAAGCAAGATGGTGGCAGTCAGGCAGCCACGAGCAAATGGAGCAGGTATGTTTTTTTTGTTTGTTTTTTGCACTATTTTAGGTTAAATTGATTCGCTACCATGAAGCATGAGGAAATTCGGCTTTGGGTCGAATCAAATTTATCCTGAAATTCAGATCAACACTAGTAGTAACATATAAATTAGAACATACTAGTTATCATGATGCACTTTATTATCAGATAGACTCACCACCACTGGTCAGGAAAGATGAATTCCTTCACAAAGGCAAATCCTAGGTTGTGATGTGGTGATCATCAGAGGTAAAATGCAGAAGCTTCAGCATAAGGCCTCATGCACACGAACGTTTTTTTTCACGGTCCGCAAAAACAGGGTCCGTAGGTCCGTGATCCGTGACCGTTTTTTCGTCCGTGGGTCTTCCTTGATTTTTGGCGGATCCACGGACATGAAAAAAAAAGTCATTTTGGTGTCCGCCTGGCCGTGCGGAGCCAAACGGATCCGTCCTGAATTACAATGCAAGTCAATGGGGACGGATCCGTTTGACGTTGACACAATATGGTGCCATTTCAAACGGATCCGTCCCCATTGACTTTCAATGTAAAGTCCGGAGTCCCTTTTATACCATCAGATCGGAGTTTTCTCCAATCCGATGGTATATTTTAACTTGAAGCGTCCCCATCACCATGGGAACGCCTCTATGTTAGAATATACTGTCGGATATGAGTTAGATCGTGAAACCTCATTTCCGACAGTATATTCTAACACAGAGGCGTTCCCATGGTGATGGGGACGCTTCTAGTTAGAATATACTACAAACTGTGTACATGACTGCCCCCTGCTGCCTAGCAGCATCCGATCTCTTACAGGGGGCCGTGATCAGCACAATTAACCCCTCAGGTGCCGCACCTGAAGGGGTTAATTGTACTATCATATCCCCCTGTAAGAGATCAGGGCTGCCAGGCAGCAGGGGGCAGACCCCCCCCCCTCCCCAGTTTGAATATCATTGGTGGCCAGTGCGGCCCCCCCCCCCTTCCTCCATTGTAATAAATCGTTGGTGGCACAGTGTGCGCCCCCCCCTTCCTCCCTCTATTGTAATAATTCGTTGGTGGCACAGTGTGCCCCCCCCGCCTCCCCCCCCCTTCCTCCCTCTATTGTAATAATTCGTTGGTGGCACAGTGTGCGCCCCCCCCCCCTTCCTCCCTCTATTGTAATAAATCGTTGGTGGCAATCATTGGCCCCCCTCCCTCTATAGCATTAACAACATTGGTGGCCAGTGTGCGGCCTCCCATCTTGCGCCCCCCCCCCCTCTCTGATCATTGGTGGCAGCGGGTTACTAGCAATAGTACAAGATTCATACTTACCTGGGAGCTGTGATGTTCGTGTCCGGCCGGGAGCTCCTCCTACTGGTAAGTGACGGTTCATTTAGCAATGCGCCGCACAGACCTGTCACTGTCACTTACCAGTAGGTGGAGCTCCCGGCCGGACACGAACATCGCAGCAGCAGGTAAGTATTAATCTTCTACTATTGTACTATTGCTAAGTAACCATGGCAACGAGGACTGTAGTAGCGTCCTGGTTGCCATGGTTACCGATCGGAGCCCCAGCGATTAAACTGGGACTCCGATCGGAACTCCGCTGCCACCAATGATGATGGGGGGGAGGGGGGGGGAGATGGGAGGCTGCACACTGGCCACCAACGTTGTTAATGCTATAGAGGGGGGGGGCAATGGGGGGCGCACACTGTGCCACCAACGATTTATTACAATAGAGGGAGGAAGGGGGGGGGGGGCGCACACTGTGCCACCAACGAATTATTACAATAGAGGGAGGGGGGGGGCCGCACTGGCCACCAATGATATTCAAACTGGGGAGGGGGGGGGGGTCTGCCCCCTGCTGCCTGGCAGCCCTGATCTCTTACAGGGGGATATGATAGTACAATTAACCCTTTCAGGTGCCGCACCTGAAGGGGTTAATTGTGCTGATCACGGCCCCCTGTAAGAGATCGGGTGCTGCCAGGCAGCAGGGGGCAGTCTTGTACACAGTTTGTAGTGTATTCTAACTAGAAGCGTCCCCATCACCATGGGAACGCTTCTGTGTTAGAATATACTGTCGGTTCTGAGTTTTCACGAAGTGAAAACTCAGCTATGAAAAAGCTTTTATGCAGACGGATCTTCGGATCCGTCTGTATAAAAAGTAACCTACGGCCACGGATCACGGACACGGATGCCAATCTTGTGTGCATCCGTGTTCTTTCACGGACCCATTGACTTGAATGGGTCCGTGAACCGTTGGCCGTGAAAAAAATAGGACAGGTCATATTTTTTTCACGGCCAGGAAACACGGATCACGGATGCGGCTGCAAAACGGTGCATTTTCCGATTTTTCCACGGACCCATTGAAAGTCAATGGGTCCGCGAAAAAAAACGGAAAACGGCACAACGGCCACGGGTGCACACAACGGTCGTGTGCATGAGGCCTTAGTTTGACCAAAATAACTGTCTTGTAACATAAAGTCATTCATGGATGGTGACAGGGAAACGTGCTGGTCCTCAGAGTTTGTCACTGCGGAAGCAAAACAAAACAAACCCTTGCACAACAAGCCCTGCACTATCACTTTTTCAGAGCACCAACCTAAAGAAAGGGAAATCCCACGTAGCAGCCCTAGAAAACCCTAAGAAATCCTATTCTATAAATTAGAAATAACGGAGTTAAAACCCAGGTGTGTTTCTGCTGGTGACTGAGCCAGTATGATGAGTGGGCAACATGAATGTACAGGTTCCCTATTAATGGTTACATATAATAAATCAAGTGAACTGGACCGGTCTTCATATCCAGTGCATAGTCCAAAGCATTAGAAAAAGTCTCACTAAGGTGCAACACAGTCAGGTGTATAGAAATCAGTTTATCCAACCCTTCACTACTCAGTGATCAATAGTGAGCTAGACAAAAAAAATCTGTGAAGAAACTAAAAAAATAAATAGTTATGAAACTAAAAAAATAAAAAGAGTTATGAGAGTACAAAAAGACAAAAATGTGTTTGTTTTCCATAAAAAGATTTTTATTGTGCAAAATAACCTAAACATAAAAATATTATCCATATTTGGTATCACCACATATTGCATTGTAAACTGTGAAAAAAGTTAAGAACAATGGTGAAAATGCTAGAACTTTGGCATTCCCAAAACTTTAATAAAAGCTTAATCACAAAATAGAACTACTCCAACATGCTGCGATTGAAAATTACAACAATCTCTTACAGGTACATTGATGGAAAAATAAGAGTTTTGTCTCTATTTCACAACAAGGAAAATACAAACAAATCTGGTCATTAATTTAGAAACAGGGCTGGTCTGCCGGGTAATTAAGGGGTGAAACAACCAAAATAAATACATTTTCAGTGGAACAACTACACTGTATTTTATTCCTTATAGACATCCCTTTAGTAAGTTCAAGTTCCCCTAACCAGATATTACTTTCCCTTTCTCTCCTCTGTCCAACAACTCTTAACTACTTTTCATAAGTCCTTTCTACTTCCTTGGGAAGCGTTCAGTGTCAGAAAAGTGGGAAATCCATATGAGAAAGTCATCTTGATTTTTCATTTCTTAAATAAAAATATAAAATTCTTGAAAATGATTTCTACAGATTTTTTAGACTTTGTCATGTTCTGTTGTCTGTATAAATCATCAACCGTGTTTTCCCAAAGAGGTGCAAACGTTCTCCTCATTATCTTTAAAGTGTAACCGTCAAGTTTTCATCAAAAAATCAATTTTAGCATATGTTACTGCTGCAGCAGCATTATGAATAAAGCAATATTTACTTTCTTCCCTTACCACTGTTTACCTTAAGTTTTTCCCTTAGTTACGGCTGTTTAAACATTTACAATATGAGAACCTTCTCAAAATGGCTCCTCTGCCAGTCCTCTGAGGCCAAAACTGCTTTCCCTCACTTTACATACACACTTGCTATAGCCAGCAGTGCCCTGCCAGCCAATCAGATTGGATTACTGAGAGACATGCCTCCTCACTCTGAAGCCTAATGCAGGCATGCAGTGTGAAGAAGCGCCCCTCTGTCTATCTGTCTTCTTAGCCGGAGACAGACAAGCCATAGCAACTGCTTTTTAAGGGAGCAGTGGAAAGGGACAGGGGATATTAATGAAAGCTGTTATTATAAGGTAATTACAGATCTTTTGGCAATCGTTGACAGACTAACACAGGTATACATGCCTAGCTCTAATAAACTAGCAAATAAAATAAAAAATATGACAGTTACACTTTAGGAACCACTGTGTTCTGTTCTGTGAGTCATTTTTAGCTTCTGCTTCTTAAACATTCTCTCTCTTGGACTAAAAGGGTGTTCCACGGAGTAAGTCAATAGTAAACTGCCCTCAAACAGTTTCTCCACTGGTACATAGTTCCAACAAAATTTGCAAGAGTGTACCACACCTATGCAAAGACCTGCTGGTGGGATGTGGCTATAAGAGGACATATTTTTTTAATGCAGTGGACCTCAATAGTGGTCAACTCCTTCTGGTGTTCCATATTAACTACAGAAACTGACTCATAATTCTATTTACCCTAATCCAGCATTGTCACTCTGTTTCTTGAAAGTGAACCATCTTTCCCCTGATTCTACAGTGGTAGTATGCCATAGAATTTTTGCTGCTCGCCTGACTACCAGGGCTAATTCATTCATTCATACACAGTTACTTACTCACACAAACTGAAACATATATATTCTTCTAGACATCCAAAGAGAAAATCAGATCCCTCTTCCAGACTCCTGACTTATTTTTAACCTACTGCATACCCATAATTGTTAATAATGACTGTTTTGATAAAAACATAATTTTCTTCATGCCTTGATAGACACATATGTATTTCACTTCACCTTCTGCTAATCTCCATTTTCATCTCTTTCTCAATGTATATTCATTGTAACATCAAACACAGGTATATTAGGTCATGTATATCTTCATCTCCTCCTTCTCATGGCTTCTAATTTACACTATTGATACTATATTAATACATTTATGTATATTTTTGCAATGTTTTGCATATTTTGATAAAAAAATAATGTAACAGAAAGCTAATAAAGCAAAAATTACAAATATTGCAGCATCTGTAGGAGCAGCAGAAAGTCCTCACTGTATTAGTAACATGAATATACATGCTTTTTATATATGCAACCTACTAAATTTTCTACATCTAACAGCAAAAGATTAAATAATGTCATGGAACCCTTAATTTACGTTTACGCATGGAAGCATGTCCAAAGAATGTCCTTATCACTGAACTAAATTCACTGGCTTCCGGATAAAAAGCTTTGGGGAAAAAAATCCTGCAGACAACCTGTAAATTTCAGACAAGTCATACTTTTTACTGGTAATGCTAGAAGACATCAGCTCTTATAAACTGAGCAACTCAATCTTCTTAAGCATTATGGTTTACCTAGGCTTTCTCACGAGACGTTCTGTTATTGAGCAATTACTGTAATCCAGCTGTGTGGCTGCTGAACTGTGAGACACTGATTTGAACGACTTTCAGAGGTGCTTAGAAAGGCTGCAACAACATCCTTCGAATATTGTCAAGTGCTACAAGTTTCCATCATAAACAATACTAATAACAGTTCAATGAAATGAATCCTAAAATCCAGTTTCAAAAGGAATGAAACATTATCATCCAACTCTTGATTGGCAAAACAAGCATAATTCTGAATACAAACAGCTAACTAAAAAAAATAAATAAATTGATAATTGTTTTTTTAAGGCATGTTTTTACTAGAATGTACATTTCAAGTT
Source organism: Bufo bufo (assembly GCF_905171765.1). Classification (NCBI taxonomy): domain Eukaryota; kingdom Metazoa; phylum Chordata; class Amphibia; order Anura; family Bufonidae; genus Bufo; species Bufo bufo. The sequence goes on from NC_053390.1 coordinate 318,075,241, forward strand.
TTGGCAGATAATTAAAAAAAAAACTTACAGCAAATATTTTGCTTATATACTAGCTAAATTATCATTAATAAAAGATCAAAGACTTTGTAAAACTTTAAAGGGATTCTGTACTTTAAAAAAAATACGACTCAATAGAATTTTAATGAGAAAAATGGACTCTCAAACAAATTTTGTTTCATCTTTCTCTCTTCTCCAGATATCCTAATAGCAACAATAAAGGGGATTTTACATATTCTGCTATTTATAACCTAGTGTATCCAAAGTGGATCTGACACTAGTGTTGGTCGAGCACCAAAGTGCTCGGGTGCTCGAGTAGAATACCTTGGGAGTACCCTAGCATTAAACCAGGCACTCTATGCTCTGAAGAGGGGATGGTGTCTGGTTCATAGTAAAATGTCAGAAATTGATGGAAACACCACTGAAATAGTTCAGGAACAGCATCAGGGGGGGGGGGGGTTCTGGATGCATCTTGGACTCCCAGGTCGCTGCTGGGAATGATGTTGTCCGAGTAGTACGCCACTTTTACAGACTGACAATAATACGCACCAAACCAAAGATAAAATCGATTTTAGAAGAAAAATTGTTAGGAAACATTCTTTCCTATATATTTACTTGTATATAAAGTGCAAGTGCTGCCAAAAATTTCAAGGAAGAGGAACTCTGATACAACCTGTATATCACATAAAGGAGGGCCTCATTCACATGGTGGTACAATTGTTCAGGTTGTGGGACTCCTACACTCCGGCACTCCAATACAACATTTATTACGCATAAAGGAGGGCATCATACACACCCTTGAAAAATTATGATTGCTGGCCTGCTGGTGACCCTCTAAAACATTAGGGGTGAGGGCTTGCTGCTGATCTGACCATCTAAAACATTAGGGGTGAGTGTATGCTGCTGAGCTTACCATCTAAAACATTAGGGGTGAGGGCCTGCTGCCGAGCTGACCATCTAAAAAATTTTGTGGACAAGGGCCTGCTGCCGAGCTGACATTCTAAAGAATTTTGTGGGCGAGGGCCTGCTGCCGAGCTTACCATCTAAAACATTATGGGCTAGGGCCTGCTGTCGAGCTGACCATCTAAAAAATGTTGTGGGTGAGGGCCTGCTGCCGAACTGACCATCTAAAAATTGTTGTGGGCAAGGGCCTGCTGCCGAACTGACCATCTAAAAATTGTTGTGGGCAAAGGCCTGCTGCCGAACTGACCATCTAAAAATTGTTGTGGGCAAAGGCCTGCTGCCGAACTGACCATCTAAAAATTGTTGTGGGCAAGGGCCTGCTGCCGAACTGACCATCTAAAAATTGTTGTGGGCAAGGGCCTGCTGCCGAGCTGACCATATAAAACATTATGGGCCAGGGCCTGCTGCTGGGCAGAACATCTAAAAAAAATTGTGGACGAGGGCCTGCTGCCGAGCTGACCATTTAAAACATTATGGGCGAGGGCCTGCTGCTGAGCTGACCATCTAGAAATTTAGGGGTAAGGGTCTGCTGCTCAGCTGACCCTCTAAAACATTATGTTGAGGGCCTGCTGGTGACACTCAAAACATTATGGGTAAGGGCCTGCTGGTGACCCTCTAAAATATTATGGTTTAATACACCATACAAGCCACATTTAGAGTGCCTTTATGTTCAGCCGCTTTCCTCTGGTGGAGAAGAGAAGTCAGGGGCAATCCAGACCTTGTTCCAACTTGGACACCCAATAGTTGTAAGGCACACAGTTCACTGAGGACGCTTACATGGTCTGCTACGTACTCCTTCACCATCTTCCAAATTGTTTCCCTCCTTGTGACACTAGGCCGCGCATCAGATTGAGGGTGCTGGCGGTATGTCATAAAACTGTCCAAGGCCTTGGAGAGTGTTGCCCTGCCTCTTTTGGAACTGCTGTGTGTTCCCCTCGTCTCCACTCTTCAGTTGGCCAAGGAACTACGTACTCTGCCGCCAGCATTGCCAGCTGGAAATGTTTGGAGCAATTTTTCCACAAGGACCTTCTGGTATTGGACCATTTTGCTCGTCCTCTCCACCACATGAATGAGAGATGAGAAGTTCTTTTTGTAGCTGGGGCGAGAAGGGTGAACAACCAGTAATCGGTGTTGGCCAAAATGCGTACAACACAAGGGTCACGGGAAAGACAGCCTAACATAAAGTCAGCCATGTGTGACAGAGTCCCAACAGACAAGACTTCGCTGTCCTTATCAGGAGGATGACTCTCAATCTCCTCATCCTCTTCCTCCTCTTCTATCCATCCACGCTGAACAGATGGAATAAAACTTCCATGAGTACTACCCTCTGTAGTGGAGGCAACCGTCTTCTGCTCCTCCTCCTCATCATCATCCAATTTGCGGAGAGAAGACAAACGGAGGGGGTGTCTGGCTATCACCATGTGTACTTTCTTACCCCATTTCCACCTCTTTCACATGCAAAGCGTCCGCCATAATTGCGAGCAGCGAGTGTTTGAGTAGACACAGAAGTGAGATGGTTACGCTGATAATAGCATTACTGCTATCACCATCTGTTTTGATTCCTCAAAGTTGCATAAAACCTCACAGAGGTCAGACATCAATGCCCACTCATCTCTTGTGAAGAGCGGAAGCTGACTGGAAAGGCGATGACCATGTTTCAGCTGGTATTCCACTACTGCCCTCTGCTGCTCACAAAGCCTGGCCAATATGTGGAACGTGAAGTTCCAGCGAGTGCTCACGTCGCACAACAGTCGGTGAGCTGGCAATTGCAAGTGCTGCTGCAGCATTGCCAGGTCAGCGGAAACTGTCGATGACTTGGGGATTTGGGCACACACGCAGCACACCTTCATCAGTAGCTCAGGCAAATTGGGGTAGGTTTTAAGAAACCGCTGAACCACTAGGTTGAACATGTGGGCTAGGCATCGTATGTGTGCTCTTGCTATTATCAGACACAACCATGCCTGGTTCTAGGTTGAGTGGAGAGAGCCACAGCTCAGTCTGGTCCCTTATCCCCTGCCACAGCTCTGCGTTGGTGTGCTGTTTGTCACCTGAGCAGATCCGTTTTAAGCACGGCCTGTTGCCGCTTCCCCACTGCAGTGCTACACTGCTTCCAGCTACTGACTGATGTCTGACTGGTGCTGCAAGACTATAATTCAGAGGTGGAAGTGGAGGAGAAGGTGGAGGAGGCGAAGGGGGTTTGCTGCCACTAACGTAGGTGGCAGCGGAAACCCTGATGGAAGTACTGTCCGCAATCCTTGGTGTTGGTAGCACCTGTGCCATCCCAGGGTACGACTCGCTCCAGTCTTCTTCTGACTGTGGATGCTCCAAAGTTTGGGAATCAGGGCACAAGATCTCCTCATGTCCCTCTTCAAGCGGGCTTGGCGAGAGGCCCAAATTAAGGAATGGCAATGAAAACAGCTTCTCGGAATATCCGAGCGTGGGATCACTTGTTTGCCAAGACTCTTCATGGTGGGTGGAATGAGTATAAGGGTGAGGATTCTGTTGACCAGACTCTTGGCTACTGAGATTGGACTTTGTGGAAGACAGGGTGGTGCTTAACTGACTGGAAGCATTATCTTCTGTAATCCAACCGACCACCTGGTCACACTGGTCTGACTTTGAGAGTGGTGTCCTGCGCCGCCCTGCAAACTGGGACATGAAGCTAGGTATCGTGGATGAGTGTGTTTCTTGTGCTCTGGCAGAAGGCACAGTTTCACCGTGCCCAGGGCCTAGGCCTCTGCGTGCATCATCAGCAGCACGGCCACTTCCCCATCCCTTACTGCTCGCCTTGCGCATATTAAATGGTATATATGCTTGCAAGTATGTCACACGTACAGCAGCGCAGGTTTTGCAAGTGTATGCGCAAATAAAGTACACAGAATGTCACAGATATTTTTAGGATGCGCACATGTTAAACAGGAGGTATAGAGCAAGTAATGTCGCTTTCACCACCGCCTAATAAAAAATTACACTGAATGAATGTCACTGATAATTAGGATGAACACATGTAAAACAGGAGTCATAGTGCAAGTAATGTCGCTGTCACCACCACCTAATAAAAAATTTACACTGAATGAATGTCACTGATATTTAGGATGTGCACACGTTAAATAGGAGGTATAGCACAAGTAATGTCGCTGTCACAAAAGATATTTTTAGGCTGCGCACACGTTACACAGGAGATGTAGCGCAGATAATTTTGCTGTCACCAGAGGCGAAAAAAATTACACTGAATGTCACTGATATTTCGAATGGGCTAACGTTATACAGGAGATGTAGCGCAGGTAATGTCGCTGCCACCAGCAGCAAAAAAATTGGACTGAATGTCATTGATATTTCGGATACGCAAACGTTATACAGGAGATGTAGCGCAGGTAATGTAACTGTGTGCATCGGACACCGGCTATGGAAAAAGTATACTGGATGTCACAGATGTTTTTAGGCTGCACACACGTTAGACAGGAGATGTAGCGCAGATAACGTCGCTGTCTGCAGCAGCCAAGCAATTGCAAGCTATTTAGCGCAGGTTGCGCTAAAAATATATATTGCTGCCAGATACAACTATAGTCCTTAAAAGGACTTTTGGGTCTCTAACAAGTTTTAGCAATTTAGTGCAGTTTGCACTAAAAATATATATTGCTGCCACACACAATAGTCCTTAAAAGGACTTTTGGGTCTGTAACAAGTATAAAAACTAAAATATTGCTATTTCAGTCCCTACACTATCTCTCCCTTCTGCTCTCCAACTCTCCCTGACTAAGACTGAGCCGAACACGTGTCATCGGGTGCTATCTAGCACCCGATGGCGCGTTCCGGCCAGCCAATCACTGTAATGCCAGCAGCCAACATGGCTACGGCATTACAGTGAATGGCAGTACTTACCTGCAAATTTATTGGCTGCATAGCAGCCAAAAACGTGTCGGGAGCATGCTCGCCCAACACTATCTGACCCCCGGGATCCCTGCCAATCAGCTTTTTGAGTTTCAGTGCTGTGGCCTCCTCGCAGCTTTCCAACCACAGGGCCATACATTGGATAGTGGCTGTGCTTGGTATTGCAGTTCAGCCCCATTCACTTGAATGACAGGTTTGCTCAAAGAGCAAGAAGAAAATAAAGCACGCTGCCCTAAGGGATTTTACTAAAGGACATTTATTAAGATTAACAACAATAAATATAGTTATGCGTTTTGGTGATGGTCCTTCCTGCATGTGGTTATTCAGCCTGGGATCCCTCCCGTATGGAAATGATTATACTTTCATCTAGTGTTGTGACTAGGATGCACAGCATTATCTGGTAAGGTGCTATTACCCTTATTCTCCAATCTGCACACTAAGGTATTACACCAGGTAGCACCCCCTATATACTTTATTTCCATTCACTTGAATGAGAATGATCTGTGCCTAGGGCATGGGACTGAGGGATGTGACGTCACTGGCCTAGGAAGAGGAAGGCCTTTCAGTCAGTTAGACCCCCACCAATCCGATATTGATGACTTTTCCTGAGGATAAGTCATCAATATGAAAATCTCAAAAATCTCATTAAAGTGAATATTGTGCTTACACTGTAGGGGGTATTGTAGTATAAACAGGCAAAGCAATAGGATTACATATTGTATGCAACTTAATTCTCAGACAACAAAAAAGACTCATGCAACTAAGTCACATTAAAGTTCCTACAGTACATCCTGTCATAGTCTATTCTTATAAACATGCACTTATGGGTGGAGGGTTCATGAAAGGCTGTCTATACAGTCTTATTAGGTTTTTGATACCATGACAAGCAAAGAGCAAGTATTACTGCAAAGAATATAGGCAAAATGTATCATTTAAAGTCAGTTTTGCTTGAGTCTGTATTGGAGTAATTTGTGCCACATTCATCTAATATCACATTACTTGATAAATTTGTCTTATCCGTGGGCGTGGCCAGCCATGAGCCAGTGAGGACGCGCTTAGTAAGAGCTCCTCTGCATCCATGGCGAAATCACCTTCCATCCAGCCTCTCCTTATGGGCAAAACATCAACTCCCCTGGCCTCATCGCAAGGCAATCTGCCTTTCCTCTTTGCCCGGCATTCCTCATCCCCGGGCTCCGCTATGAAGGACCGCTCTATTTGCCTCCAAGATGGCGCCAGCGCGTCAAACATGTGGTCCACGGAAGCTCTTCCTGACACCCCTGGGAGCCCTGCCGCACAGCTTCACCGGCACCACTCTGCATCTGTGCCCACGCTGCCAGCCTCGACCCCAGGCACTCAACGGCACAACTGTTGGGACTGGACCCCCCCGGATCCACCAGAGCTGCTTTGTCCACCCTCACCCTTCAGCCTGGCTCCCATGCGCACACTGAAACCTCCAATGCTCACCTCAGCTGCAGCGATGCCAGCAGCCTCACAGATCAGTCACAGGGGCTCTCCACAAATCTCCCACAATGTAACCCCAGAGGTCAGCAGCCCCACCATCATACAGAACTCCACACTGATGCCCTTGGCCCACTCCTTTTGGCCCAGTGGGCACATGTCTGGAAACCCAGGAGCCCGTACTCACCACCAGGAGCACACAAGCACCCAGCTTCTGACCCATTCTGGTCTCCCCTTCCCGAGACAATGTCAAGCTAAGCAACAACAGTTCCCCAGCAGAGATATTCTTCAAGATCGCACCCCCCTGCTACAATGGACCCCTCTCACCCTCCTTCCCACTCTCCTGGACCCTCTCTAGCTCCCTCACCACATTGGTTCACTGGATCTTCTTGGGAAGGATCCCATCAACAGTTGACGGGAGCGACCCCTTCTGGTCCTGAAGCTGTGATCGGTTTACAATCCTCCCCAGCCTCTAAACATGTGTCATCCCATTCAGGGGAACTCCAGGCCTCCACAGATCTATTTGATTAGGACGTCAGACAACCTGTACAACCTTATCCGCTCACTGCCCTCTGAGGCAGACCTGTCTAATTTTGACACCAACATACTGCAGGAATGCAAGCTGGAATGCTCGCAGGTCCGCTCTAAACTGATGGTGCTTGACTCCAGAATTGATTCTGTCGTCCACGACCACAGATCCCTGTCTGCTACGGTTTCGGCCCTTCAAGATAAGGTCCAGTCTCATGAGGCTTAACTGTACACCTTACATGAGCACCTTGATGACATTGAAAATCGCAGCCGCCGTAACAACGTACGGATTAGAGGCCTCCCAGAATCAATAACAATACCTGACCTACTGCATACAATTGTAGGAATATTCAAAAAAATCTTGGGTCGCCCACCGAATTCTCATATAGAAATTGACAGAGCTCACAGAGCCCTAAGGCCCCCTAATCCAGATGGCTCCAAACCAAGAGACGTCATTTGCAGAATACACTTTTACGTCGTCAAAGAGCAAATTTTGAATAAGGCTCGGCAGTCTTCCCTTCTGTCTCATGAAGGGTCCCCAATCCAGTTGTTGCAGGACCTTTCACGCCACACTCTATTGGACCTCCTCAGGGATAGGGGAATTCCTTATCGGTGGGGCTACCCATTTTCACTCTTTGCGGGCCCCAGGGGACACGTTGCAGTTCTTCGCAAGCCTGCGGATCTACCAGAATTCCTTCACCTACTGTTCCCAAGTCGACTTGGGTCCCTGGCTGTCTGTTCTCACACCTGCTCCAACCCAACCAGGGCGCCCTCGATCCTCCCAGATCGCCAGCTCTGGAACGCCTGGAACAGCCGTGTAATTTCCTCGTGGATGGAGACAGCGATGATCCGCTGGCCGCCAACGTGGATCTACATCTACATCTGCTACCTAAAGAGAGGACTGCTGCTCATGTTTGGGACTACTAATCTTCAGCCATACGGGCAACTTGTTTTGCTGCATCTCGGCCCTGCCCTCAGAAGTTGGCAATAACACTAACACCTATTCACCCACCTAGTGAAGAAACTACTCACCATCAGCTAGACAGAGCATAACCTAAACCAGCATGTGGTGGCATATTTGGAGTTCATCCTGCCACCCGTCATTGAAGATCCGTTGGACTACTGGGCAGCCAAACTGGATTTGTGGCCGCAACTGGCCAAGTTTGCCCTGGAAAAGCTGTCCTGCCCGTCCAGTAGTGTGGCATCAGAGTGGGTATTTAGTGCGGCGGAGGCCATAGTTACCCCAAGGAGAACTCACCTGTCTACCCTAAATGTGGAGAGACTGACCTTTGTCAAGATGAATCAGGCATGGATCAGCCAGGATTTCCAAACACCAATGCCTGATGCATCAGACTAGATCATGCATGGTGCCACACCAATACTTTGACAAAAGAGACCGGTTTCTTCTGGCTTCCTGCCTCAGCTACTATTCTGATGCTGCCACCCGCCTGATGCCACACATATGATGCCAAGTGCTCCTTCTTACACCCACCATCATCAGCAGGTACTGTTATTGCCACCCACCTCCACACTTACTGTCACTGGGACACTCTGTGGTGTCCTGATGCTGCTTCTACCTCAACACTATGTCACCTTGCCACTCTGTGGCTTCCTGATGCTGCCGCCATCTCCACACTCTGTCATTGTTCCACTCTGTGGCCTCCTGATGCTGCTGCCACCTCCACACTCTGTCATTGTGCCATTCTGTGGTCGCCTCATGCTGCTGCTGCCACCTCCACAATGTGACCTTGCCACTATGTGGTCTCCTGATGCTGCTGCTACCTCCACACTATGTCACCTTGCCACTCTGTAGCCTCTTGATGCTGCCAACAAAGCACAGAGCACAGCAATGACATTGCTGTCTCTTTCATAACTGCAATAAACTTTAGAAAATATCTGCTGGGGAGGTTCTTATATAGTAAGGGGTAGGCAACTCTACTATTGGTTGCTAGGGATGTTGCTAAGCTGTGACAAAGCTTTCTTATTGGCCCACAAGCTAGAAGAAGGGAGGGATGATCACCTGATGTGTACTGTGTTAAAAAAAAAACTAATATTCGTCATTATGAATATATAACACTATATTCTAAATATTCCCGAATTCTCAAAGTGCCGATATTCGTGATAAAAATTTGCTTTTCGAATATTCATGCTCAACACTAGTGGGTACAAAACACAGAAGACATGCAAATAATCTCTTCACGTGTCATCTCTGTTTTGGACCCACTCCAGTTTTTTTTTGGCATTAGCAATACTGATGGATTACTGACCAAATGCTGACTGAGTGAAGGCATATGCTCCACAGACAGGATCCGTTTTTTGTGGGTTATTGTTCTGACGGATCCGAGGAAGGGGAAAAAAATCAGTGACGTCAACACAAACTTACTGCTGACACCCTCTTCACTCTGTCGTGGGGCTGTACTGTACTTGTATAAGTGTTTAATAGAACAGGTTCTGTAGACATCTATGTGTAATCATTTGATGACCGTGTGAAAGGAGTGCACTTCTTTTCGGCACTAGCATCGACCTGTAAGGCTGAGTTCATACTTGAGTTATTTGGTCAGTTTTAGCCGCATGACTGCCCAAATAAGTGAAGTGTGCAGTGATTCTAACAGCGACGCCTGTCATCTGCATGTCATACGGACTCAATGTATTATTTCACTACCAAAGTAGACTCCCTATGTGTGTTACTGCAGGCCACAGTGTTCTATACCACTATAAAGGCTCTCTCCAGACAGGAAATAGACGTTTTTTTAAAACTAAATTAGCAGCGAATATATTCGGATCAAACAGTAAATTTAAAAAAAAATTTGGTGAAGCGGCGAATCAAATTTTTAAAAAATTCGCTCATCTCTAGTTATATTCTATTTGATATTGTTTAAAAAACATAGGAATAAATTGATAAATACCTTGGAGGTGTAATCTGAAGCCTGAGGGATTCCAAAAAATCCTGAGGAGACAAGTAGAATAAATGATAGCTGAAAGCTTTGTCAGATTTTGCACTGGTGCCCAGGAGTTTGACATTATGCCTTTGCCAATCTATACATATATTGTATCTTTAATTTATGAATTTGACACGTCAATACAAAATTTGTGTAGTAATCACGTCGTTTAGTACTGCCAGAAATAGTAAGTGAACCATTTGGAATGACTTGGGAAAATAAGATGCACAGTACAAAATATCATCCCATCTGTGATGTATGGTGGAGGGCGCTTAATGCTTTGGAGCAGCTTTGCTGCCTCAGGGCCTGGATGCCTTGAGGGAACAATGAATTCTAAGGATTAGCAGAACATTTTACAGGAGGATGTATGGGCAGCAATCTATGAGCTCAAGCTGAAGACATGGATGATGCAACAAGACATGGATGATGATACAGCAGACAAGTAAATTAAGGAATGGTTTAACAAAAAGATTTGTGTTTTGGAATGGCCAAGACAAAAATGGGGTTCAACTGCCAAGATTTGTAACTTTTTATCAATAAGCAAATTAGTTGCTAAATATACCAAGGGTGTCCTTGATGTTCTCGGTGCGCCCAATCTGAAAATTTGTTGCTAAGTGCACTTAGCAACAATTTTTTTTTCTCTGCCCCGCTCCTCCCTCAGACCGATAAGTTACAGGGCCAGGCATTAGGTACATCATCTTCCCTGGCTCTGTATTCTCATGCATGCATAATTCAGTTTAACATTGGTATACAGTATGTGCAGTACAGCCCAAGGTTTCTGCCAGGAATAGAAAAAGTCTATGGGCCAGATTTATCATTAGCTCAGGTCAGAATAATGGAGTGAAAAAGTCCCAAAAAAAGTCCCAAACGCTAAAACTGCGCACAAATTTGCGACTTTTTTCTGCTCTGCACTATGCTCGCCAGTTTTCTGAAAGTGGGCGTTTTTTCTTATGTAAATTAATCTCTAGACAGATTTACTATTGGGACTATTTAAAAAGTCGCAAAAAAGTCACTCCAGTGAGGACCATGCTTATCTTATGAGACTTTTTAATAGAACATGCGACTTTTTCATAAAAACGTGCGACTTTTTCGTAAAGATGTGCGACTTTTGTAAAGCTGCTTACTGACGGATAAACTGCTACCGTCAAACCACATTTATTACAGTCTTAAAGGGCCGATCATAAATCTGACTTGGCTAAAACTGACTTTAGCCATATGTTAAAGTGGAGCGAGCTGTCATAGTAATGATAAATCTGGCCCTATGTGTGTATATGCCAATGCTAAATCAAATGATGCATTTTATTGATTTAAACTTAGTTTCTCAGTAAAGAAGTCATGGATTTATTAGAAAAAGACAGCATTTTAATCCTACTTGGCGGTGGCCTGTGTTACATAGACATGACTCCCTTTAACCCTACCAAGATTTTGTGGCATGACCAGAAAAGGGTTGTTTATGTGAAGCTATCTTAGGATAGGTCATTAATATCAGATCAGCAGGGGTCAGACTGAAAGAGCACCCCCCCCCCCTCATTCGGCCTAGCCTATTAGTAGTTGGAAGAGGCTGTGGTGCTTTGTGAGCAATTAGACCTCTTCGTAGGCTAGTGATGTCATTGTACATTGTTTATGTGGCCTAGGTGCAAAATGGGGCTGAGCTGCAATACCAAGTGCAACTGCTTTACAATGTACAATGTGCTTGGTCAGCTGTGAAGAGATCACAGTGCTCAGGGGAACTCAGGTGAGTGCAGTATCCTCTTCAAGCCGCTGATTACCGGGGGCGCCAGGAGTAAAGATGGCCTTGCGGTTCGCCCGGCGGTTGTTTCGCTGCAAACTTGCGCATTCGCGATTCGCCCAACATGCGAACATATGGCCATATTCGCGCCTGCCATATTCTTTTACATTGTGAAGAACTTTGACCCATGACACATCCATCAGGTGGTACAGAACAGCCAATTGAGACATTTCAGCACATGGACATACCCCCTACCCTATAAATAAACCTGATCTGGCCGCCATTTTACATTGAGTCTTTTGTCAGTGTAGGGAGAGGTTGCTGTGTGGAGCAGGAACAGACACCAAACACTAGCTAATAGGGCCACAAAAGTCCTTTTAAGGACTGGTATAGGTGTGCTATCGATAGGTGTGACATACTGAGGGGTGTAATATACTTATAATATACTTTCTAAGATGGAAAGTATATTACAGTGCAATTGTATTGTGCAGCAGTTGTGTGCGGTTCTGCTGCGATACTGCAGCTAGAGAGAGGGACAAACACTATTGGAACCAATAATTTCTACTGGTGTGATCTACCAGTTGCCCCCCAAAAAAACTGATTGAGGCAGGGGTGTTATATACCAAGAATATAGTTTCTATATAGTGCATTTAGGTAGTGCAGCATTTGTTTGCAGTTTTGCTGCTTTACCGCATCTACACAGAGTGACAAACGCTATTGGAACCAATAATTTCTACTGGTGTGATTTACCAGTTGCCCCCCCAACAAATTGATTGAAGCAGGGGTGTTATATACCAATAATATACTTTCTATATAGTGCATTTGGGTAGTGCAGTATTTGTTTGCGGTTTTGCTGCGTTACCGCATCTACACAGAGTCACAAAACGCTATTGGAACCAATAATTTCTACTGGTGTGATTAACCAGTTGCCCCCCAAAAAAACTGATTGAAGCAGGGGTGTTATATACCAATAATATACGTTCTATATAGTGCATTTAGGTAGTGCAGCATTTGTTTGCGGTTTTGCTGCGTTACCGGAGCTACACAGAATGACAAACGCTATTGGAACAAATCATTTATACTGGTGTGATATACCAGTTGCCCCCAAAAAAGTGATTGAGGCAGGGGTGTGATATACCTTCTTCCACAATTACTGCTCTTCTATAGGGATTTTTTTCACAGGGTCATTTTGAAAATGACAGGCAGAGGAAGAGGCAGGCCATTCCGCAGGGGTGGTAAGGGTCGGGCAGGTGCACCAGGCCGAAGCCTAACAAAGGATTCACCAGACTTGGTTGAGTGGCTCACTCAGCCTTCCGTTTCTGCACCCTCCTCATCCTATTTATCTGCACCCTCTTCACTCTCGGCTGTGTGCACCCCCAAAGCCATCACTACCAACACCACCACCATATCCCCTCTGCTCGAGTCAGAGGAATTATTTTCCCATCCATTACTAGACTTTACCGATGCGCAGCCATTCTTGGCATTGGATCAGGAAGAGGAGGTATCAACGGTCGCCACACAGCAGTCTGACGACAGTACCCAGATCAGCCCAAGGAGGGTGGTCTCCGCTGTTGCTGCCTACTTCGAGATCTCTAATGTCAGTGGTGGTGAAGGTGGCGATGATGACGTGTCGATAGACTTCACGTGGGTGATCACAAGAGAGGAAGAGGAGGGGAGTTCAGAGGGAGAGATGGAGCAGCAGATAGGGAGGAGAAGGAGGAGAAGCAGGCAGAACTTACAGGAGGCAAAAAGCAGACTGCTAATGTATCTGGAATAAGCCATCACCATGCACTGTCACATCTGGCACTCCCAGGATGCCGGCACATGGCTCCGCAGTGTGGGCTTTTTTTAATGTGTCTGCTGCTGACAATAGTGTTGCCATCTGCAGCCTCTGCTGTCAACGCATAAGTCGCGATAAGCCCAACACTCACCTAGGAACAACCGCCTTAAGAAGGCACCTGGCCTCCCATCACCGAGCCCAGTGGGAGCAACACCGTCAGAACACACAAAGCCACACTGCCGACCCTCCCCATCCTGCCTCTTCTCCTTCTCCTCCCAGTTGTCCTCCACTCCACCTTCCACCGTGCCATCGTCGCTTTCATCTGGCAAAAGGCAGGCTTCCTTGCCCCAAATGTTCGAGCGAAATAATTCTCCCAGAATGGCATCCCAGAGCTATATGGCCATGTTCAGCGACAAGTGAATGTATCTCTGGCACACAGTGTCGGTGCCAAGATACATTTGACCACAGACACGTTGTCTAGCAAACACGGGCAGGGAAGGTACAAAACTTTTACTGCCCACTGGGTGAACCTTCTGACGACCATCAAGCATGCAACCCGTGGCACTCGTGTAGATTTGGTGTAACCACCACGGATTGCATGCAGGCCTGCCTCTTCTTCTCCTCCTCCTACTCCATCCTCCCTCTCCTCCTCGGCTGACTCCTCCTTTTCCGCTCTACCGTCCCTTCCGCTGCGCCCCCCCAAAACCTATTGGACGTGAGACGTTGCCATGCTGCGCTGCATCTGTTGTGCCTTGAAGTCAAGAGCCACACCGGTCCTGCACTCCTTTTAGCTTTGCGGTCACAGGCCGATCAGTGGCTAACCCCGGTCAATCTGACAGTTAGTAAAGACAATGGTGCCAATCTGCTGAGCGTGCTGAAACAGGGCAAAATGACACATGTACCGTGCACGGCACACGTCCTGAACTTAGTCATGCAGAGATTCGTTGCCAAATACCCCAGGGTCCAGGAAGTTTTGCAGCAGACCAGGAAAATCTCTGGCCATTTTAGAAGATCTTACACGGCCATGGCTCGCCTTGCTGACATTCAGCGGTGACACCACCTGCCCGTCAGAAGTCTGATTTGTGACTGCCTGACGCAATGTAACTCCACCTTGTATATGCTTGATAAGCTGCTCCAGCAGAAACGTGCAGTTAACATCTACCTGTATGAACCCTGCGGCAGGACAGGTTCTGGGGAGATAGTTTTTTTTTCACTGCGCCAGTGGCTGCTCATGCGCGACGCATGCAGACTTCTGCAGCCATTTGATGAGATCACCAAACTGGTCAGTCGCAGCCAGGGCGCCATCAGTGACATCGTACCTTACGCCTTCTTTCTGAAGCGTGCATTGCGTCATGTCATTGATCAATATGAAAGAAAGAAAGAAAGAATACCGAAACAGGAGCCGCACATCTAAAATGTAACAAATTTATTCAAGAAAACAGACACAACACAGAAAAAGTTAAAATTGTTGTATACAACAAATCAGGGCCATGTGCACCATATATCAGCACATGCCACCCTGGCTCACCACAAAATCATAAGCATACTCCCACATCAATAAGTATATAACATTATAAAGTGCATGTAATCCATCAATAATGAATAAAAGTTCAAATACTTAACATAGAAGTAACATGGTGGGGGGTATGCGTGGTGGTCAGGAAAAGAGCCCAACGCGTATTGCCAGGCTTGCTGGCTTCCTCAGGAGTGCCTGTCCATTGTCATTGATCAAGCCATGGAGGAACATTACAGGAAGATGAGGAAGGCGCAATGCTCGATGAATTCCCATGGGGGGCTACTCCATCTGATACAAGTCAACAACAGGAGTCTGAAGTGAAGTCAGAGGAGGATGTTGCCGGGGCGGAGGAGGAGCAAGAAGAGCATGCTTTAAACTTTTCTGGGATCCAGTTTAGTGCAAATGGGGGCCTTCATGCTCCATTGTTTGAAGAGGGACCCCCGTATAAAAAGCATAAAGGGCAAGGACCAGTACTGGGTGAAACATACTTAGACCCCTGGTACAAACACAAAATGGCGGACATGTTACCAGCATCACAGAGGGCTATCAGAATGCAGCACTTCCAGGCCTTGCTTTGAGAAATGCTGCACTCTGCTTTTGCGGGTGCTGGCAGAAGAATTTCCACTCACAGATAAACAGTTGCGGGTACCAATCCTACCGCGCCTGCAAGAAGAGGGCGGTTTGAAGATGTGTTGGTCACTTCGGATATTAGATCATTCTTGCAGCCAACCCATCGACAGCCATCCTCCGGATCCAGCCTCAGGGAACACCTAGACCGACAGGTGTCCGACTACATCGGGTTAACGGCCGATGTGGATGCTCTGAGAAGCAATGAACCCCTGGGTGTGCAGGCTTGACCTGTGGCCAGAGCTGGCACAATTTGCCATGGAACTCTTGGCTTGCCCCTCGTCCAGTGTCCTGTCCGAAAGGAAGTTCAGTGCAGCAGAGGGGAATGTGACCGATAAGCGCACTCGCCTAGCTCACGAAAGTGTGGACTACCTCACATTTCTAAAAATGAATGAGGCATGGATCTCGGAGGATTTCAACATATGTAACGAGTCAACCACGTTTGATTGAATTTCCTCATGACAGCCCACAAATATCCGCCACCACCCAGAACAAATCATGGTCCCTGTCTTAGGTAAATACAGCGGCATAAAAGGCCTTTTATGTCCGTTAAATACCTAATTTTTGTGGCCTGTACTGGCTGACAGTTACATTTTTATCCTGTGACCGCCTAATGTCCCTCCAGCCACAGAATCCTACAAAGTTTTGTGCTGTCAGGTGAATGCCTATTGGCTAATTTTTGGGGTCTCTACTGGCCGACAGTTACATTTTTATCCTGTGACCGCCTAATATCCCTCCAGCCACAGAATCCTACAAATTTGTTTGCTGTCAGGTGAATGCCTAATGGATCATTTCTGGGGGCTGTACTGGCTGTCGGCTGACAGTTACATATTTATCCTGTGACCGCCTAATGTTCCTCCAGCCACAGAATCCTACAAAGTTGTTTGCTGTCAGGTGAATGTCTATTGGCTAATTTTTGGGGCCTGTACTGGCAAGTTCTCACAACAATACTTAGTGCAACAATCACTATTATCTCATGAAACCTTATAAAATGTGAAGTTGGATGTACCGCGAAAAAAAAAAAAATCGCATTAGGGTTTTTTCGCAATGCCGCTTTTTTTTAAACACTCAATCTGCATATATATAGCGATTGTTCTAACATGTATGTGAAATGTAATCAAATATACTGCTTTAATGTCAAATTACTTACAGTGAGAAGTTCTTTCTCAACATTGTGAAAATTGTTGCCAACCATCTTTTCTGATCGCATCCAACTTCGGTCTGGTGGAAACCAGTTGCTGTAGTAGGCCTCGCCTATTTTACGCATGCGCATACGCGAAAATTACATTGCCGATATTTTGCATTGAAACAAAATAATGAATGGAGATCTCAAATTCGAATAATACATCTGGTATGTCACTGTCCATGTTGTGGGACTATTTGTGCCCTTCAAGTGATTATTTGGTGGCTGCAAATATGACCTGAAGGTTTTTCAGGTTCGCCTGCCATTCAAGTCTATAGGGTCCACTGCGAACACACGGTTCGCGAACATTCCCGGCGAATGTTCGTCCATCACTAGCCAGGAGTTGGAACCCTTCCAATATGATATTGACGTTCTATCTTAGGTGATCAATATCAAAATCCTGGATGACCCCTTTAAAGTCAAGGGTTTCATTTCTAGAGTTGAGCGAACACCTGGATGTTCGGGTTCGAGAAGTTCGGCCGAACTTCCCGGAAATGTTCGGGTTCGGGATCCGAACCCGACCCGAACTTCGTCCCGAACCCCATTGAAGTCAATGGGGACCCGAACTTTTCGGCACTAAAAAGGCTGTAAAACAGCCCAGGAAAGGGCTAGAGGGCTGCAAAAGGCAGCAAAATGTAGTTAAATCCCCTGCAAACAAATGTGGATAGGGAAATGAATAAAAATAAAAATAAAATAAATAAAAATTAACCAATATCAATTGGAGAGAGGTCCCATAGCAGAGAATCAGGCTTCATGTCAGCAGAGAATCAGTCTTCATGTCATAGCAGAGAATCAGGCTTAACGTCACCCAAAACTGTAACAGTCCATTGTCAGATATTTAGGCCCTGGCACCAAGGCAGAGGAAAGAGGTCCCATAACATAGAATCTGGCTTCATGTCAGCAGAGAATCAGTCTTCATGTTATAGCAGAGAATCAGGCTTCATGTCATAGCAGAGAATCAGGCTTCACGTCATAGCAGAGAATCAGGCTTCACGTCACCCACCACTGGAACAGTCCATTGTCAGATATTTAGGCCCAGGCACCCAGGCAGAGGAGAGAGGTCCCATAGCAGAGAATCTGGCTTCATGTCAGCAGAGAATCAGTCTTCATGTCATAGCAGAGAATCAGGCTTCACGTCAACCACCACTGGAACAGTCCATTGTCAGATATTTAGGCCCAGGCACCCAGGCAGAGGAGAGAGGTCCCATAGCAGAGATTCAGGCTTCATGTCAGCAGAGAATCAGTCTTCATGTCATAGCAGAGAATCAGGCTTCACGTCAACCACCACTGGAACAGTCCATTGTCAGATATTTAGGCCCAGGCACCCAGGCAGAGGAGAGAGGTCCCATAGCAGAGATTCAGGCTTCATGTCAGCAGAGAATCAGTCTTCATGTCATAGCAGAGAATCAGGCTTCATGTCACCCACCACTGGAACAGGCCACTGTCAGAAATTTTTAGGCCCCGGCACCCAGACAGAGGAGAGAGGTCCCATAACAGAGATTAAGGCTTCATGTCAGCAGAGAATCAGTCTTCATGTCATAGCAGAAAATCATGCTTCACGTCACCCAACATTGGAATAGTCCATTGTCATATAATTTAGGCCCCGGCACCCAGACAGAGGAGAGAGGTCCCAGAACATAGAATTTGGCTTCATGTCAGCGACTCAGCAGAGAATCAGTCTTCATGTCATAGCAGAGAATCAGGCTTCATGTCACCCACCACTGGAACAGGCCACTGTCAGATATTTTTAGGCCCCGGCACCCAGACAGAGGAGAGAGGTCCCATAACAGAGATTCAGGCTTCATGTCAGCAGAGAATCAGTCTTCATGTCATAGCAGAGAATCAGGCTTCACGTCACCCACCACTGGAACAGTCCATTGTCACATATTTAGGCCCAGCCACCCAGGCAGAGGAGAGGTCCCATAGCAGAGAATCTGGCTTCATGTCAGCAGAGAATCAGTCTTCATGTCATAGCAGAGAATCAGGCTTCACGTCACCCAGAACTGGAACAGTCCATTGTCAGATATTTAGGCCCTGGCACCCAGGCAGAGGAGAGAGGTCCCATAACATAGAATCTGGCTTCATGTCAGCAGAGAATCAGTCTTCATGTCATAGCAGAGAATCAGGCTTCCTGTCATAGCAGAGAATCAGGCTTCACGTCACCCACCACTGGAACAGTCCATTGTCTGATATTTAGGCCCAGGCACCCAGGCAGAGGAGAGAGGTCCCATAGCAGAGAATCTGGCTGCATGTCAGCAGAGAATCAGTCTTCATGTCATAGCAGAGAATCAGGCTTCACGTCACCCACCACTGGAACAGTCCATTGTCAGATATTTAGGCCCAGGCACCCAGGCAGAGGAGAGAGGTCCCATAACAGAGATTCAGGCTTCATGTCAGCAGAGAATCAGTCTTCATGTCATAGCAGAGAATCATGCTTCACGTCACCCAACATTGGAATAGTCCGTTGTCATATAATTTAGGCCCCGGCACCCAGACAGAGGAGAGAGGTCCCAGAACATAGAATCTGGCTTCATGTCAGCGACTCAGCAGAGAATCAGTCTTCATGTCATAGCAGAGAATCAGGCTTCATGTCACCCACCACTGGAACAGGCCACTGTCAGGTATTTTTAGGCCCCGGCACCCAGACAGAGGAGGGAGGTCCCATAACAGAGATTCAGGCTTCATGTCAGCAGAGAATCAGTCTTCATGTCATAGCAGAGAATCAGGCTTCATGTCACACACCACTGGAACAGGCCACTGTCAGATATTTTTAGGCCCCGGCACCCAGACAGAGGAGAGAGGTCCCATAACAGAGATTCAGGCTTCATGTCAGCAGAGAATCAGTCTTCATGTCATAGCAGAGAATCAGGCTTCATGTCACCCACCACTGGAACAGTCCATTGTCACATATTTAGGCCCAGGCACCCAGGCAGAGGAGAGAGGTCCCATAGCAGAGAATCTGGCTTCATGTCAGCAGAGAATCAGTCTTCATGTCATAGCAGAGAATCAGGCTTCATGTCACCCACCACTGGAACAGGCCACTGTCACATATTTTTAGGCCCCGGCACCCAGACAGAGGAGAGGTTCATTCAACTTTGGGTTGCCCCGCAATATAATGGTAAAATGAAAATAAAAATAGGATTGAATGAGGAAGTGCCCTGGAGTACAATAATATATGGTTAGGGGAGTTAGTTAATGTCTAATCTGCACAAGGGATGGACAGGTCCTGTGGGATCCATGCCTGGTTCATTTTTATGAACGTCAGCTTGTCCACATTGGCTGTAGACAGGCGGCTGCGTTTGTCTGTAATGACGCCCCCTGCCGTGCTGAATACACGTTCAGACAAAACGCTGGCCGCCGGGCAGGCCAGCACCTCCAAAGCATAAAAGGCTAGCTCTGGCCACGTGGACAATTTGGAGACCCAGAAGTTGAATGGGGCCGAACCATCAGTCAGTACGTGGAGGGGTGTGCACAGGTACTGTTCCACCATGTTAGTGAAATGTTGCCTCCTGCTAACACGTTCCGTATCAGGTGGTGGTGCAGTTAGCTGTGGCGTGGTGACAAAACTTTTCCACATCTCTGCCATGCTAACCCTGCCCTCAGAGGAGCTGGCCGTGACACAGCTGCGTTGGCGACCTCTTGCTCCTCCTCTGCCTTCGCCTTGGGCTTCCACATGTTCCCCTATGACATTTGGGAATTCTCTCAATAGCGCGTCTACTAACGTGCGCTTGTACTCGCGCATCTTCCATCACGCTCCAGTGCAGAAAGTAAGGTGGGCACATTGTCTTTGTACCGTGGATCCAGCAGGGTGGCAACCCAGTAGTCCGCACACGTTAAAATGTGGGCAACTCTGCTGTCGTTGCGCAGGCACTGCAGCATGTAGTCGCTCATGTGTGCCAGGCTGCCCAGAGGTAAGGACAAGCTGTCCTCTGTGGGAGGCGTATCGTCATCGTCCTGCGTTTCCCCCCAGCCACGCACCAGTGATGGGCCCGAGCTGCGTTGGGTGCCACCCCCGCTGTGAACATGCTTCATCCTCATCCTCCTCCTCCTCATCCTCGTCCTCCAGTAGTGGGCCCTGTCTGGCCACATTTGTACCTGGCCTCTGCTGTTGCAAAAAACCTCCCTCTGAGTCACTTCGAAGAGACTGGCCTGAAAGTGCTAAAAATGGCCCCTCTTCCTCCTCCTCCTACTCCTGGGCCACCTCCTCTTTCATCATCGCCCTAAGTGTTTTCTCAAGGAGACATAGAAGTGGTATTGTAACGCTGATACCGGCGTCATCGCCACTGGCCATGTTGGTGGAGTACTCGAAACAGCGCAACAGGGCACACAGGTCTCGCATGGAGGCCCAGTCATTGGTGGTGAAGTGGTGCTGTTCCACAGTGCGACTGACCCGTGCGTGCTGCAGCTGAAACTCCACTATGGCCAGCTGCTGCTCGCACAGTCTGTCCAGCATGTGCAAGGTGGAGTTCCACCTGGTGGGCACGTCGCATATGAGGCAGTGAGCGGGAAGGCCGAAGTTCCGCTGTAGCGCAGACAGGCGAGCAGCGGCAGGATGTGAACGCTGGAAGCGCGAACAGACGGCCCGCACTTTATGCAGTAGCTCTGACATGTCAGGGTAGTTGCGAATGAACTTCTGCACCACCAAATTCAGCACATGCGCCAGACAAGGGATGTGCGTCAAACTGGCTAGTCCCAGAGCTACAACGAGATTTCGCCCATTATAGCACACCACCAGGCCGGGCTTGAGGCTCACCGGCAGCAACCACTCGTCGGTCTGTTGTTCTATACCCCGCCACAACCCCTGCGCGGTGTGGGGCCTGTCCCCCAAACATATGAGTTTCAGAATGGCCTGCTGACGTTTACCCCGGGCTGTGCTGAAGTTGGTGGTGAAGGTGTGTGGCTGACTGGATGAGCATGTGGAAGAAGAGGAGGAGGAAGCTGAGTAGGAGGAGGAGGAGACAGGAGGCAAAGAATGTTGCCCTGCGATCCTTGGCGGCGGAAGGACGTGCGCCAAACAGCTCTCCGCCTGGGGCCCAGCCGCCACTACATTTACCCAGTGTGCAGTTAGGGAGATATAGCGTCCCTGGCTGTGCTTACTGGTCCACGTATCTGTGGTTAGGTGGACCTTGCCACAGATGGCGTTGCGCAGTGCACACTTGATTTTATCGGATACTTGGTTGTGCAGGGAAGGCACGGCTCTCTTGGAGAAGTAGTGGCGGCTGGGAACAACATACTGTGGGACAGCAAGCGACATGAGCTGTTTGAAGCTGTCTGTGTCCACCAGCCTAAAGGACAGTATTTCATAGGCCAGTAGTTTAGAAATGCTGGCATTCAGGGCCAGGGATCGAGGGTGGCTAGGTGGGAATTTACATTTTCTCTCAAATGTTTGTGAGATGGAGAGCTGAACACTGCCGTGTGACATGGTTGAGATGCTTGGTGACGCAGGTGGTGTTGGTGGTACATCCCATGTTTGCTGGGCGGCAGGTGCCAACGTTCCTCCAGAGGCGGAGGAAGAGGCCGAGGCGGCAGCAGCAGAAGAGGCCGAGGCGGCAGCAGCAGAAGAGGTAGCAGGGGGAGCCTGAGTGACTTCCTTGTTTTTAAGGTGTTTACTCCACTGCGGCGGCGGTCAGTAGCAGGCGGAGTCTCTTGGTGGCGGGTGTTCTGCTTTTGTCCACTGCTCCCTCTTTGTCTTTTGCTACGCTGTTGGCTCGGTCTCACCACTGCCTCTTCCTCCGAACTGTAAAAGTCAGTGGCACGACCTTCATTCCATGATGGGTCTAGGACCTCATCGTCCCCTGCATCGTCTTCATCCCTGACCTCCTGTTCAGTCTGCACACTGCAGAAAGACGCAGCAGTTGGAACCTGTGTTTCGTCATCATCAGAGACGTGCTGAGGTGGTATTCCCATGTCCTCATCATCAGGAAACATAAGTGGTTGTGCGTTAGTGCATTCTATGTCTTCCACCGCTGGGGAAGGTCTAGGTGGATGCCCTTGGGAAACCCTGCCAGCAGAGTCTTCAAACAGCATAAGAGACTGCTGCATAACTTGAGGCTCAGACAGTTTCCCTGATATGCATGGGGGTGATGTGACAGACTGATGGGCTTGGTTTTCAGGCGCCATCTGTGCGCTTTCTGCAGAAGACTGGGTGGGAGATAATGTGAACGTGCTGGATCCACTGTCGGCCACCCAATTGACTAATGCCTGTACCTGCTCAGGCCTTACCATCCTTAAAACGGCATTGGGCCCCACCAAATATGGCTGTAAATTCTGGCAGCTACTGGGACCTGAGGTAGTTGGTACACTAGGACGTGTGGCTGTGGCAGAACGGCCACGTCCTCTCCCAGCACCAGAGGGTCCACTAACACCACCACGACCATGTCCGCGTCCGCGTCCCTTACTAGATGTTTTCCTTATTGTTACCGTTCACCACAATAAGAAAAATATTATTTGGCCCAATGTATAGAATTCAAATTCAGGCCTTTTTTTACAGACACCTAACACTATCTGGCTATCTATTTAGGTACCGTATTACACTAATACAGGCACAGCAGTAATGACAGATTTAGCTGAATATAAATTTGAGGCCCATTATTTAGGCGCTGGGTGACAGGTATACGTTTACGGACAGAATTAGACTTGGATCTGCACAGTAGCGTGTGTGTGAAGTTATTGAGAATTACCCTATCAGCACCTTAAATCTAATATACCCTTTTAGGGATAGATTTAAAGTAGGCCTGATACAGCAGAAACCACTAATTTAGAGAATTGCAAAATTGGGAATTGTATTTCAACCCAGAACAAAAACTGTGCTTTGACGGACACTAAATAACTTGACCAGCTAAAGCAATAATGACAGATTTGGATGAATATAAATTTGAGGCCTATTTTTTAGGCGCTGGGTGACAGGTATACGTTTACACACAGAATTAGACTTGGAATTGCACTGTAGCGTGTGTGTGAAGTTATTGAGAATAACCCTATCTGCTCCTTGAATCTTATATACCCTTTTAGGGATAGATTTAAAGTAGGCCTGATACAGCAGAAACCACTAATTTAGAGAATTGCAAAATTGGGAATTGTATTTCAACCCTGAACAAAAATATATCCTTTGCCAGACAGCAGACAGTATTACAATTGGCTGGCCACAGCTGAAACACCAGATTTTGGGTACTGCTATTTTGGCAATTGTATTTCACCCCTCAATAAAATAGCAAGCACAGCCAAGCCCCATATGTAGGATATAGCCAAAAAACAACCACACTATTGATGGTTAAATGCACTTGGTGTGACAGCTTGCCCCATATGTAGGATATAGCCAAAAAACAACCACACTATTGATGGTTAAATGCACTTTGTGACAGGCTCAGCTTGCCCCTGATGTAGTATATGGCCAAAAAATAACCACACTATTGATGGTTAAATGCACTTGATGACAGCTTGACCCTGATGTAGGATATAGCCAAAAAATAACCACACTATTGATGGTTAAATGCACTTGGTGACAGGCTCAGCTTGCCCCTGATGTAGTATATGGCCAAAAAATAACCACACTATTGATGTTTAAATGCACTTGATGACAGCTTGACCCTGATGTAGGATATAGCCAAAAAAATAACCACACTATTGATGGTTAAATGCACTTGGTGACAGGCTCAGCTTGCCCCTGATGTAGTATATGGCCAAAAAATAACCACACTATTGATGTTTAAATGCACTTGATGACAGCTTGACCCTGATGTAGGATATAGCCAAAAAATTACCACACTATAGATGGTTAAATGCACTTGGTGACAGGCTCAGCTTGCCCCTGATGTAGTATATGGCCAAAAAATAACCACACTATTGATGTTTAAATGCACTTGATGACAGCTTGACCCTGATGTAGTATATGGCCAAAAAATAACCACAGTATTGATGGTTAAATGCACTTGGTGACAGGCTCAGCTTGACCCTGATGTAGGATATAGCCAAAAAATAACCACACTATTGATGGTTAAATGCACTTTTTGACAGGCTCAGCTTGCCCCTGATGTAGTATATAGCCAATAAATAACCACACTATTGATGGTTAAATGCACTTGATGACAGCTTGACCCTGATGTAGGATACAGCCAAAAAATAACCACACTATTGATGGTTAAATGCACTTGGTGACAGGCTCAGCTTGCCCCTGATGTAGTATCTGGCCAAAAAATAACCACACTATTGATGGTTAAATGCACTTGATGACAGCTTGACCCTGATGTAGGATATAGCCAAAAAATAACCACACTATTGATGGTTAAATGTACTTGGTGGCAGCTTGTGCTGGCGCACCACAAGACACAAAATGGCCGCCGATCAACCCAGAAAAAAGTGAATGAAAAATGCTCTGGGCAGCCTAAAAACAGTGAGCAATTGAATAGCAGCAGTTCAATGATCCACAGCTGTAGATCGATCACTGAATGAAGTCTTTTGGAGGAGTTAATCACTGCCTAATTCCGCCCTAACATCGCAGCTGCAACCTCTCCCTACACTTGTAACAGCAGAGTGACGTGCAGCGCTACGTGACCCAAGCTTATATAGAGGCTGGGTCACATGCTGCACTGGCCAATCACAGCCATGCCAATAGTAGGCATGGCTGTGATGGCCTCTTGGGGCAAGTAGTATGACGCTTGTTGATTGGCTGCTTTGCAGCCTTTCAAAAAGCGCCAAGAAAGCGCCGAACAACGAACCCGAACCCAGACTTTTACGAAAATGTTCGGGTTCGGGTCCGTGTCACGGACACCCCAAAATTCGGTACGAACCCGAACTATACAGTTCGGGTTCGCTCATCCCTATTCATTTCTTTATTCTTCCTGCACTGTGGAGGTTTACTCAATAAACTAAGTAAAACTATTGCCCCACATATGAGAATATGAATATATAGTTCCCCTGTAAATTGGATTCAGACCACATAGATTTAAAAATATTGTATAAAGATGAAAATGATAGCATTATTCATTACAAAAATAAAAGATTCTGACCTTTTATGTCCCCTTGCTATTAATAGTACATTTAAATCTGTACCAATTGTTGTAAATGTCATAACGACAGCTGCTTGAAAGACATGTATTCAGTGCTTGATTATAGCAAACTGTGTAGAAATTGAGGCGATAAAGACAAACTTAAAAGTTACAATCTTCCTTTCATTCGAAGCAAAAATATCAAACTCTAACTATAATTTTAAAAGTGTAAATGCATTTTTAAATATCTGCCTTTTTCTATAATTGGAAGGTCTTGCAGGTTTTCATGGTCTTACATCTTAAATAACGAAAAAGTGGTCAATGTGCCAAAGTATTTTAAATGTGTTTTGCTGTTTTTCTATTGCTGTAAAATGCTGATACAGGCTTCACTTGACTTAGTATAAAGATTTACATAAAATTAGATATTTTTTTACAATAAATAATAGTGTTTTTTCCTTTTTTAGAACTCTAAATTATACTTCTACCAAAACTCAGGTTTCACCTTAATGGTTTCAAATATTATTTATTTATTTAGAGGACCCGTTTTTGCATTTTCATTTTTCACTCCCCGCCCTCCTAGAGCATTAACTTTTTTAATTTTCCATTAATGGTACCAGTTAATATTCCATATGATGTAGTGAGAATCTGGAAAAAAAAATCCAAATTGGGTGGAATTGGAAAAAAAAGCAATTCCGCAATTTTTTATATTTTTTTATGTTGCAGTAAAATTGACCTGTTATTTTCATTCCCCAGGTGTCATGGTGGGGAGTGGGGAAAAACCCCCACCGTACGATGACTGGGGGATAAGGAAAGCAACTAGGTCTGAACACAAGGATAAGGGAGCAGGTCACCTCCTAATGCATCCCTATACCTAGCCCTAACTCCTCACCGTATGAGCGGACCTGGATGGTAGGACCGCTCATACCCTGGATACCTAAGGCCCTGAGTCGCCCTGAGAATCCCTCACAAAAGAGCTGAGGAGAGGCGCCCTGTTCTTCCAGGACACGGAAGAACAGGAGTCTCAAAAGGCCTAGAAGCAGGGAAAGGAAAAGACCATATGCAGCAAGAGAAACGGCAGGTAAGAAAACAAGACAACACACCTACCTGCCGCTGCCACAACGACTGGAACCCATGAATATGTACCGGAGCCCAAACACCGGACAGGACACCATACCAGCAACTCACACAGCACACCAGACTCCGCTAGGACCCCCATGCCGCAAGGTGCAAGGCAGCCCCAGGCGGCACTGCATACAGGCTTGTGGTTCAACAACAACACACCAAATCATAACCCCACACCAAACATACAACACATGTAAGGGAGGGAAGACATCGCTGGAGACCTCGATGTCCCACTAGGAGGCCCTCACTCTGGGAGATGGAAACATGAAGACCAGGAGCATAACTCCAACACACACGATGGCTGGAGTACCACTGACTCCTGGCCTCTAGCCACAGGTAAGATGAAGCACCTAGTGACCACGCCCAACAAGGTGGTTAACCCCTCCAGCACTGGACAGAGGAGGAAACAACTGAAAGGGGAAGTGCACACACCAGCATAAAAAGCTACACGTTGCCGCAGGCAACAACATGCAAGGCAACCATGTCACGGCACACACCACAAAGGCCGTGACACTGCTCCCGCATGCTGAAACAGCAACACGTTGCCACAGGCAACAGCAAGCGTTGCATAATTGTCACAGCACACACCAAAGGCCGTGACACCAGGTCAGTACAATTACAATAATACCACACTTGTATATTTTTCTTGCATTGTAATACTGAAAAAATAAAAACCTTGAAACTTTTTTTTTTCTTTTCATTGCTATATTCTGACCCTTATAACATTTTTATAGTTATGTGTACGGAGTTGGGTGAGGGCTTATTTTTCGTGGGGCGATCTGTACTTTTAAATGATACCATTTTGAACTGTGTGTGACTTTTTATCACTTTTTATTTAATTCTTTTGGGGAAGTGAAGTGATAAAAATTGGGAAATTGACCATTTTGATTTTTTTTCTATTACGACAATTACCTAATGTTTTTATATTTTAAAAGTATAAGTGTTTTTAGATGCAGTGGTGCTTATCTTTTTTTAAATTTTTAAACACTATATTTTTTGCTTTTTTTTGCTTTTTTTAACTTGCAATTAGAGGTTAGTGAAGTTTTCAACAATTTGAATCAGCTGCTTCACCAAACTTCAACAATTCCATTGTATCAAGCAGGCGCAATAATGGGGTATGGTGATGGTGCTGCGCCCGTCATTTAAACCCTCAGATGATGCATTCAACGCTGATCACGGTGTCTGAGAGTCACATTCTTATTTATCCATCACAAAAAAAAGCCAATTACTATTGCTCCTGTGGTACCTGCAAGCAAGGTGCTGACTTCTGCTGGAGATTATGATACGAGGCTATGGTCAACTTGGGGAGGGGATTTTTTTTATTATTGCATTCTACTTGGACTAAACTTATTTTTTTTAAATGGTCTTTATTAAAGATTTTCAACAGACTTTTATTTCTCATTTTTACTGAATATCCTCAGAAAGCCTCTCTGTTGGCTCAATGTGTAGGCTTATCCCTAGTTCCCTAGATCTTATTTCTAGCTCCCAAAGAGTTAATAAACACTAATGTAAGATAAATTCTTATTAACACCTTGCAAAGCTTTAATTGACTTTATACATCCAGGCAGTCTGCATTAAACTCTGCAAGTACAAGCCTGCTAACCATGCTAATCGAGCATGGAGCCCCTACAGAGACCCACAAAGAAGTCAGTGGTGGCTTTTTACCATCCCTGCCTTCCCAATCTCTGTACTCACAGCTCTCAATGGGTGCTGTGTATACAGATCAGGAAGCAACAATGCCACAGGTATCTGCATGAGTTGCCAGGTCTTATCAGAACTAGATCTGCAGTGAGGCTCAATAGTCTTGTACAATTGTTCTACAAAAAAAAAAATCACCACACTCCATCTATTAGCTCCGCTCAGGCAACTGTTTACTATACATCTCCCTGCATCAAAATGACTGTTACAGAAAGGGGTGTGATTTAAATAATAATAATAATGATAATAATAATAATAATCTGCTGTTAAAAAATTATTATTTTTAAACTTTTTTCCTGGGTAATAAAATAAAACAAAAATATTACAAATGACAAATGACAATTACATAAAAATAAAGCCCTATGTATCACAAAAATTATTTACATTACTGAACAGAAAAATGTATCATGCCTCTTGCACACGAACGTATTTTCTTTCCGTGTCCGTTCCGTTTTTTTTGAGGATCTTATATGGAACCATTAATTTCAATAGGTCCGCAAAAAAACCGGAAGGTACTCGGCGTGCATTCTGTTTCCGTAGTTTCGTATTTTCGTTCTGCAAAAAAATAGAACATGTCCTATTCTTGTCCGCATTACGGACAAGGGTAGTACTGTTCTATTAGGGGCCAGCTATTCCGTTCCGCAAAATACAGAATGCACACAGATGTCATGCGTGTTTTTTGCGGATCTTTTTTTTTACGGACTGCAAAATACATAAGCAAAGCCAAAAATTTACCTAGTGAGGAACAGGGGAAACCTGCTGGTTAACCTGTCAAGTTTCCCATATTGATGACCTAGCCTCAGGAAAGGTCATCAATATCAGATCGGCAGAGGTCCGACTCACAGCATCCGAGTAGATCAGCTGTTTGAAGAGACCATAACAATGATACAAGTGTTGCATTCTCCTCAATTTTTATCTGCTTGCCATCAACATTGCAACTCTTTAAGCTCCTAATAGTCACGTTAAAATTGGAAAAACCCTCCGAAAAATGTAACTTTTTTATTGTAGCTTTTAAATGTGTGTCTGCAATAAATCTTGTTGGTGCACAACTCAGGGAACACTATTGCATATTTAACCCCTTAGTGACATCATTCATTTTAGCCTTAAACTAATAATATGGTAAGCAGTCATAACTTTTAAATTTTTTCTTCAAATTTTTTATATTTTTATTTTGCAGGATTAGTTGAAGATTTTTAGGAACCATTTTGGGGTATATATTGTGTATTGAATAAATTATTAAATTTTAGGGGGAAAGAGTAAAAAAAATTACATTATTTTGTGGAATTCACTGTGTGGTAAAAATAACATAATTTTATTATCTGGGTCACTGCAATGATAATCATGTCACAATACTGTATATTTTTACAGTTTTTTTCTCTCATCTTTCAGCCTGTAGCTGCTCCCTCATTCTCCTCCAGACTGCTCATATGTCTGGTTTGGTACAAGCTAGAGATATGGGCATTCCAAGCTTTCACACAATACCAGTAAATGCAGCTGAAAGTGAAAGAAAAAGCAGGTTTTGTCCACGATTAATCCCATCTCAATTTCTAAAAGTGATTTATTTCTAGCTGTCATTCTGGTATTCTTGTATGAAAGCCTAAAATGCCAGGGCACTCCTTTCCTTCTGCACAGCCGTGTTCCCATACAGCAGTTTACGATCACAAATGGGGTGTTTCTGTAAACTGCAGAATCAGGGTAATAAATATACTATATATATATATATATATATATATATTGTGGTAAGGTGCAGGGTATTGTAATGGATGGCAGATACATGTCACCGAGGTTCCTGGCCTCGGTTAGGTAAGAGCCGGATTTTGTGTGTTCCACGTTCCAGAACCAGGTTTTGGAGCCGGGATTTAAATTCCCAGGCAGCAACCTCAGCTGGGAGGAGAAGGAAGGAAAATCACTGTGAGTCTGGTGGTTTTTGCAGTGTGTGGAGCTGAGGCCTGCACCCCCGACACAGGCGTACAGAGCGCCCAGCATCCTGTGAGAAATCTTTATGTGGCTGTGCGATCGGCCAGGACAGGACTCATTCCAGTAAAGGAGCCAGGTGAATCTCTCTGTTATTTTGTGTGTGAACTAACACCAAGTGACTGTTGTGCTTTTCTGTTTGAGCAAGTGTGAAATAAACGCTCTTTTTCTTCATTAACTGGACTCCATTTGCCTCTATATTGCACCTGCACCCCTGTCTACCGGAGTAATTCCCCACATTTCGTGGAGGATGCGTGCAGGTGCAATGAGGCTGACCTGAGGGCCGGGAAAGTTTTGTTTTGCCTTTAACACCGGTGGATGTCATACATTAAGCTGGAAAAGCTGCGCCCTGAGTTCCCTGACAAGATGGAGGCTGTTGTGAAAGCCCTCGTGGAGGCTAACCTGCAGCAGCGTGAGGCGAACAAACAACAGCAAGAAATGAATCAGCTGCTGTTACAACATGTAATGGCGTTGCAAGCAGCAGGAGCAACCCCAAGCACTTTTGATGCCATAAAAGCTGTTCGGGCCGCCATTCCAAAGATAGGTTCCTCTGATGATGTCGAGACCTACCTGGCGGTGTTTGAGAAAGTCGCCATCTGGAAGAAGTTGCCCCGAGACCAATGGGCTGAGATTCTCACTCCATTCCTGTCGTCTGGACCCCAGCAGGTTTTCTTCGATCTGCCCGAGAACCAGGTGGCTGATTACCAGGTCATCAAGGGTGAGATATTGGCCAGACTGGGGGTGAACGTTTTGGTACGGGCTCAGTGGGTGCATCAGTGGGAGTTTAACCCGGTTGAACCTGCCAGACCCCAGTACTATGACTTGTTGCATCATTTACAAAAATGGAGAAACTGAGCCCCACTGTTATGCTGGACCGGTTGATGGCTGAATTTCTTCTGGAGGGCTTTGCCATACACTCTCCAACACTGGGCAGGCCAGGTATCGCCGGGTAATTCCCTAGAGATGGTCGACCTCCATGGAGCGTTTGGAGGCCACTAAAAATATACAACGGGGTTCTTCTTTTGGGAGGGGGCCGGTTAAAGGCAGGAAAGCCCCGCCTTCGACCAGACGGCCGATTCCAGCAAAGCCTGCTCGGGACGTGCCCCCTACAGACCCGGCTTCCATTATCTGCTGGTGGTGCCAGGAACCGGGTTTCATAAGAGCTGACTGTCCCCGTCAGGACAAACCCATGGACACCAACTATGGCTATCGGCAGTCGTTGTATGCCAGGAGACTGTGTGCAGCCGATGCCCTTGAGACCTTAGACACAAGCCACCTGTGCCAAGTGAAGGTGGGAGATACTAAGATTATCCCACCGCCCAGGTGACCTTGTCCACGGTGGCCGGCAAGTGGACTCACGAGGTGGCCGTAGCCACCACTCTCCCACACAAACTAGTAATAGGGAGAGACTTCCCCGGTTTCCCCTCCCTGTGGGCAGAGGTTAAATGTGATGATACACACAGGTCAGGGGTAGCCCCACCAGAGTGGCCCTGCTCAGGTGGGAACCCAGAGCCCTGGGAACCTGAGGGCGAAGGGCCCACAGTGGGGGTATCCAGCTCTGAGGAGGAGGAGACAACCCTACTAAATGTGATGGTGGGAAATGTGAAGGAGTTGCCACCAGGAACGGCGTTGGCAGACCTCAACGTCTTTGGTGAAAATTTTGGTACTGCACAGCACCGGGATCCCACCCTGACTCGGGCCTGGGAAAATGTGGTGATAGTAGAGGGTGAGCCGCAACAACCAGAGGAAGAATCTATGTTTCCCCGGTTTGTCGTTCACCAAGAATTGCTATACCGGGAAAATCTGTTACGGGGAAGCAAATTGAACAGTTGGTGGTGCCCAAGCCTTACCGTAAGCTTGTATTAGAATTAGCCCACCAACATGTTCTTGAGGGTCACCTGGGCCAGCAGAAAACACAGGACCGAGTTCTACAGCGGTTTTACTGCCCAGTGTGTCTGCGGACGTCCGTGTACCACCCGCAGACGGACGGCCTCGTAGAAAGGTTCAACCAGACTAAAAAATATGTTAAGACGGGTGGTATCTAAGGATGGGAAGGATTGGGATCTTCTGTTGCTGTATCTTATGTTCGTGGTGCGAGAAGTGCCCAGGCATCGACGGGGTTCTCGCCCTTCGAACTGTTGTATGGTCGGCATCCGCGAGGTCTGCTTGACATAGCCAAAGAGGCGTGGGAACAACAACCTACTCCCCATAACCCAGATGCAGGAACGGATGAAGACAGTGCTGCCACTGGTAAGGGAACATATGGAAGCCGCCCAGCGAGCCCAAGGGGGGTATATAATCGCCAGGCTCGGGTGCGCAACTTTAACCCTGGAGACCGGATTCTGGTACTGGTTCCTACGGTCGACAGTAAATTCTTGGCTAGGTGGCAGGGTCCATACGAAATACTTGAGAAAATGGGAATGGTGACCTACAAGGTACACCAGCCAGGACGGAGGGAGCCGGAGCAGGTGTGCCATGTGAATTTATTAAAGCCCTGGCGAGATAGGGAGACCAGTCCAGACGGCCGTCCTCGGCCAGGGTTTTTAGAGTTAGAGTGTCCAGTTCCCCGGTCTAACTCTGGGGAAGCTGTTGCCACGATAAAGGTTGTGATGGTGAGTACAATAAAGGAATTCAAGAGGGGCCTGGATGTGTTTCTAGAGCGTAATAATATTACAGGCTATAGCTACTAGAGAGGGGTCGTTGATCCAGGGAGTTATTCCGATTGGAGTCGGGAAGAAATTTTTTATTCCCCTAAAGTGGAGAAAATTGGCTTCTACCTCACAGGGTTTTTTGCCTTCCTCTGGATCAACTTGCAGGATAACAGGCCGAACTGAATGGACAAATGTCTTTTTTCGGCCTTATGTACTATGTTACTACTATGTTGCTAACAATCTGTCTTCTAAACCGGCTCAAGAGGTCAAGGAGTTCATTAGCAGGAACACAAATGTGTTCTCGGACCTTCCGGGACGCACCTCTGTCATCCACCAAGACATTGTCACGGAACCTTGGGTCAGTATCCTTTTGAGACCATATCGGGTGCCTGAGGTCCACCGACAAGCCATTTCGGAAGAGGTGCAATGGATGTTACAATTAGATGTCATCGAGGAGTCGAAAAGCAAGTGGGCTAGTCCAATTGTCTTGGTGCCCAAGCCGGACGGGACCCTACGCTTCTGTAACGACTTCCGCAGACTAAATGAAGTCTCCAAATTTGACGAGTACCCTATGCCCCATGTGGATGAGATAATTGAGAGACTAGGACAAGCCCGGTATTTTTCTGTGCTAGACCTCACCAAAGGGTACTGGCAGGTACCTTTAATGGAGTCTGCCAAAGAAAAAACGGCTTTTGTTACACCACAAGGCCTGTATTAGTATAAGGTATTACCCTTTGGTCTGCATGGAGCCCCCACCACTTTCCAAAGGTTAATATTGTGATATTGTGCTGCGACCCCATCGTCAGTATGCCTCGGCCTACTTGGACGATATCCTCGTCCACAGTACCGACTGGGAGAGTTATTTACCTAAGGTGCAGGCTGTAGTGGACTCCCTTAGGAAGGCAGGCTTAACTGTGAATCCAAAAAAATGCGCAGTAGGGTTAGAGGAGGCCAAGTACCTAGGATATGTAATTGGTCATGGAGTTACACAAAATTTAGGCAATCAGAAATTGGCCCCAGCCCGTCACTACTCGGCAGGTAAAATCATTCCTGGGAATTGTTGGAAATTACATGAGGTTTGTGCCCCACTTTGCCACTATAGCTGCGCCACTGACAGGGTTATTAAAGAGGCGTAAGTCAGGGACGGTCTGCTGGAATGAAAAGGCGGAAAAGGCTTTCTCCTCCTTGAAGTCGGCCCTGTGTGGGTCCCCGGTTTTGGTAACCCCCGATTTCAAGAAGGAGTTCATAGTTCAGACCAACACCTCTGAGTTTGGCCTTGGGGCTGTACTGTCTCAGGAAGTCAACGGGGAGGAGCATCCCATTGTCATTCTCAGCCATAAACTCACCCCAGCCGAGACCAGGTATAGTATAGTGGAGAGAGAGTGCCTCGCCATCAAATGGGCACTCGAAGCTCTCCGTTACTATCTATTGGGCAGAAGCTTCCGCCTAGTGACTGACCACTCACCTCTCAAGTGGATGAGCCAGGCCAAAGAAAAGAATGCCCGAGTCACCAGGTGGTTTCTGTCTCTACAGAATTACAAATTTATGGTGGAGCACAAAGTTGGCCGATTATTGAGGAATGCGGACGCCCTCTCCCGGGTACACTGTTTTTCGTGTGTCCACCCCATCAGGGTTGAACAAAGGGGGTGGTATGTGGTAAGGTGCAGGGTATTGTATTGGATGGCAGATACGTGTCACCGAAGTTCCTGGCCTCAGTGAGGTAAGAGCCGGATTTTGTGTGTTAACAGCAGAAGCTGTTGACACCTTTAATACTTAGTATGGCTGCAAAGCCAATCCGGGCCGGCTTTTATTGGGAGTGGGTAAAGAGTTCGGCAGGTGCCTACTCCCCACGTTCCAGAACCAGGTTTTGGAGCTGGGATTTAAATCCCCAGGCAGCAACCTCAGCTGGGAGGAGAAGGAAGGAAAATCACTGTGAGTCTGGGTGGTTTTTGCAGTGTGTGGAGCTGAGGCCTGGATCCCGACACAGGCGTACAGAGCGCCCAGCATCCTGTGAGAAATCTTAATGTGGCTGTGAGATCGGCCAGGACAGGACTCATTCCAATAAAGGAGCCAGGTTAGAAGCTCTCTGTTATTTTGTGTGTGAACTAACACCAAGTGACTGTTCTGCTTTTCTGTTCAAGTGTGAAATAAACGCTCTTTTTCTTCATTAGCTGGACTCCATTTGCCTCTATATTGCACCCGCACCCCTGTCTACCGGAGTAATTCCCCACAATATATATATTTTTTATTTATTCATTTATTTATTTTAAAATTTGGCTGTTAACCCTTGATGTGTTAAAGGAAAAAATATATATTAAAATGGAGAATCTGCCAAAAAAGTGAAATTTTTAAATGTCATCTCCATTTTCCTTTAATTCTTGTGGAACACCTAAAGGGCTAACAAAGTTTGTAAAAAAATTTTTGAATAACTTGAGGGATGTAGTTTCTATAATGGGCTCATTTGTGGGTGGTTTCCACTATGTAAGCCTCACAAAGTTACTTCATAACTGAAGTGGTCCTTAAAAAATTGGGTTTCGGAAATTTTCTTAAAAATTTTAAAATTTGCCTCTAAAATTCTAAGCCTTATAAGATCCTAAAAAATAAAATTATATTTACAAAATGATGCAAACATGTGAGTGGACATATGGGGAATGTAAAGTAATAACTCTCATATGATGTTTCATTATCTTCCTTAAATGCAGAGAAACAAAAATTGTGAAAATTGCAAATTTAGCAATGCATCACAAGAAAACAATCTCAGAATGGTTTGGATAAGTAAAAGCGTTCTGAAGTTATCACCACATAAAGTGACACATGTCAAACTTCCAAAAAACGGCTTGGTCCTTAAAGGGAGTCTTTCACCTAAAATAACACTACACAGAACACTAACATCAGGATCTCCATTACATTCCCCATATTAGAATGGTACCTTCCATATTGCTGTCCATCGCCAATTTTCTCAGAAAATCATTTTCTTAAATATGTTAATTATCTTCTGAAGGTGCCCAGGGGCAGCGTTGAAGCAGTGATTTTAGGTGAAAGACTCTCTTACTCTCTTTACGGTGAAAAATGGCAAGGTCCTTAACCCTTTCTACCCAGGGCCAGTTTTCACCTTTCTGCCCAGGCCATTTTTTATTTATAAAAAAAATCCCAAATTTACCAAAAATGTGGAAAAATTCACAACTTTCTAAATTTGAATTTCTTTACTTTTAAGGGCTCAAGGTCTACAAAAAAAACAAAAGTTACTCCATCTGCATTCTGTTTCTGTATGTCCGTATTTCCGTTCCACAAAAAAATAGAACATTATTTTGCATTATGGACAAGGATAGTACTGTTTTATGAAGGGCCAGCTTTTCCGTTCCGTAAAATACGGAATGCACACAGATGTCATCCATATTTTTTGCGTATCCATTTTTTGCGGATGTCAAAATACATATGGTTGTGTGCATGAGCCCTAAGACTGATAGTAATGTCTCATAAAATAGTTATCAGTCATCATTCCCCATATGTCTACTTTATGTTGGCATCATTTTGTAATGTCATTTCATTTTTTTAGGACG
Organism: Bufo bufo; assembly: GCF_905171765.1. Lineage (NCBI taxonomy): Eukaryota > Metazoa > Chordata > Amphibia > Anura > Bufonidae > Bufo > Bufo bufo. Next base: position 318,111,841 of record NC_053390.1, read on the forward strand.
TTAGAAGGCTTAGAAGCTTAGAAGCCATTTTTCAAGTTTTCAACAAAATTTCCAAAAACATTTTTTAAGCACTAATTTACATTTAAAGTGATTTTGAGGGGCTTAGATAATGGAAACCACTAATAAATGACCCCATTTTAGAAACTACACCCCTCAGATTATTCAAAACTGATGTTACAAACTTTGTTAATCCTTTAGGTGTTCCACAAGAAGTAAAGAAAAATGGAGTCAAAATTTAAAAATTTAATTTTTTATGCAGATTTTTCATGTTATTCAATGTTTTATTGCAACATAGCAAGGGTTAACAGCAAAACAAACCTCATAGTCATGAAAATAAAGAAAACTAGGTGTGTCCAAACTTTTGGTCTGTACTGTATATATATTCTTTTCCCTAGTTTTGTTCTGGGCCTTTTTTGACATGCAGTTGCAGAGCTGTACTTAGTGATCCTAGCAGGCAGGATACTTAATTACTCAATGAATACTACTAGAAATAGGCAAATATAGAGGAGAGGGAAAGTCAAATTTTAACCTTTTTTGTTTAGTTTGTTTTTGGGAAAAATTGAAAAAAGGCTATGTGTTATTAGGAAGGTCATAAACACAGATATTTTCATAGCTTTTTAGCTATCTTGATTGTTATATTGTATTTACCCTGGACCATAATAAGGTATTTTTTGTAATTTTTTCTTTACAGACACAGAACAGTTGGCTGACAACTAGGGATGAGCGAACCCGAACTGTATAGTTCGGGTTCGTACCGAATTTTGGGGTGTTCGTGACACGGACCTGAACCCGAACATTTGCGTAAAAGTTCGGGTTCGGTGTTCGGCGCTTTCTTGGTGCTTTTTGAAAAGCTGCAAAGCAGGCAATCAACAAGCATCATACTACTTGCCCCAAGAGGCCATCACAGCCATGCCTACTATTGGCATGGCTGTGATTGGCCAGTGCAGCATGTGACCCAGCCTCTATTTAAGCTGGAGTCACGTAGCGCCGCACGTCACAATGCTCTGATCAGTGTAGGGAGAGGATGCAGCTGCTGTTAGGGCGAGATTAGGCAGTGATTAACTCAGCAAAAACACTTAATGAAGTGATCAATCTACATCTGTGAATCATTCAACTTCTGCTAGTTAATTGCTCACTGTTTTTAGGCTGCCCAGAGTGTTTTTCTGTCACTTTTTTTCTGGGGTGATCGGCGGCCATTTTGTGTCTTGTGGTGAGCCAGCACAAGCTGCCACCAAGTCCATTTAACCATCAATAGTATGTTGTTTTTTTTGCTATATCCTACATCAGGGGCTTGGCTGTGCTTATTGTCACCCCTAGAAACTCAGGATAGAATTTTCTATATTTTATTGAGGGGTGAAATTCACTTGCAAAAATAGCAATCCCCTAAATCTGGTGTTCCAGCTGTGGCTAGCCAAGTGTAATACTGTTTGCTGTCTGGCAAAGGATATATTTTTTTCTGGGGTGAAATTCAATTGCCAAAATAGCAATACCCTAAATCTGGTGTTCCAGCTGTGGCTGGACAAGTTTTTTTAGTGTCCGTCAAAGCATAGTTTTTGTTCTGGGTTGAAATTCAATTCCCAAAATAGCAATACCCTAAATCAGTGGTTTCTGCTGTTGCAGGCACAGTTTAAATCTGTCCATAAAAGGGTATATTACACAAACTGTTAAATTACAATTGCTGAAAGCATAAGCCTTTAAATTTGCACGCACTATTGTGCATCTCACATAGTGTATTTCTGTCCGGAAAAGGGTATATTACATTCAAGGTGCAAATTCAAGTGCTGATAGGGTCATCCTCAATAACTTCACACACTACCGTGCATCTCCAAGTGCGATTCTGTCTGTAAAAGGAAACCTTTCAGCCAGGGCCTAAATACTAGGCCTACAATTTATATTCAGCTAAATCTGTGGTTACTGCTGTACCTGTATTAGTGTAATACAGTACATAAATAGATAGCCAGATAGTGTTAGGTGCCTGTAAAAAAAGACCTGAATTTGAATTCAATATATTGGGACAAATAATTTTTTTCTTATTGTGGTGAACGGTAACAATGAGGAAAACATCTAGTAAGGGACGCGGACGCGGACATGTGGTGGTGTTAGTGGACCCTCTGGTGCTGGGAGAGGACGTGGCCGTTCTGCCACAGCCACACGTCCTAGTGAAACAACTACCTCAGGTCCCAGTAGCCGCCAGAATTGACAGCGATATTTGGTGGGGCCCAATGCCGTTCTAAGGATGGTAAGGCCTGAGCAGGTACAGGCATTAGTCAATTGGGTGGCCGACAGTGGATCCAGCACGTTCACATTATCTCCCACCCAGTCTTCTGCAGAAAGCGCACAGATGGCGCCTGAAAACCAAGCCCATCAGTCTGTCACATCACCCCCATGCATATCAGGGAAACTGTCTGAGCCTCAAGTCATGCATCAGTCTCTTTTGCTGTTTGAAGACTCTGCTGGCAGGGTTTTCAAAGGGCATCCACCTAGCCCTTCCCCAGCGGTGGAAGACATAGAATGCACTGACGCACAACCACTTATGTTTCCTGATGTTGAGGACATGGGAATACCACCTCAGCACGTCTCTGATGATGATGAAACACAGGTGCCAACTGCTGCGTCTTTCTGCAGTGTGCAGACTGAACAGGAGGTCAGGGAGGAAGAATGGGTGGAAGACGATGCAGGGAACGATGAGGTCCTAGACCCCACATGGAATGAAGGTCGTGCCACTGACTTTCAGAGTTCAGAGGAAGAGGCAGTGGTGAGACCGAGCCAACAGCGTAGCAAAAGAGGGAGCAGTGGGAAAAAGCAGAACACCCGCCGCTAAGACAGTTCGCCTGCTACTGGCCACCACCACCTGGGACCGAGCACCCCAAAGGCAGCTTCAAGGAGTTCCCTGACATGGCTGTTCTTCAAAGAATATGCTGACGACAAGACCCGAGTGGTTTGCACGCTGTGTCACCAAGCATCTCCACCATGTCACACGGCAGCGTTCAGCTCTCCATCTCACAAACATTTGAGAGAAAACGTAAATTCCCACCTAGCCACCCTCAATCCCTGGCCCTGAATGCCAGCATTTCTAAACTACTGGCCTATGAAATGCTGTCATTCAGGCTGGTGGACACAGACAGCTTCAAACAGCTCATGTCGCTTGCTGTCCCACAGTATGTTGTTCCCAGCCGCCACTAATTCTCCAAGAGAGCCGTGCCTTCCCTGCACAACCAAGTATCTGATAAAATCAAGTGTGCACTGCGCAACGCCATCGGTGGCAAGGTCCACCTAACCACAGATACGTGGACCAGCAAGCTCGGCCAGGGACGCTATATCTCCCTAACTGCACACTGGGTAAATGTAGTGGCGGCTGGACCCCAGCCGGAGAGCTCTTTGGCGCATGTCCTTCCGCCGCCAAGGATCGCAGGGCAACATTCTTTGCCTCCTGTAGCCTCCTTCTCCTACTCAGCTTCCTCCTCCTCTTCTACCACCCCCTCATCCGGTCAGGGACAGACCTTCACCACCAACTTCAGCACAGCCCGGGGTAAACGTCAGCAGGCCATTCTGAAACTCATATGTTTGGGGGACAGGCCCCACACCGCGCAGGAGTTGTGGCGGGGTATAAAACAACAGACCGACGAGTGGTTGCTGCCGGTGAGCCTCAAGTCTGGTGGTGTGCGATAATGGGCGAAATCTCGTTGCAGCTCTGGGACTAGCCGGTTTGACGCACATCCCTTGCCTGGCGCATGTGCTGAATTTGGTGGTGCAGAAGTTCATTCACAACTACCCCGACATGTCAGACCTGCTGCATAAAGTGTGGGCCGTCTGTGCGCGCTTCCGGCGTTCACATCCTGTCGCTGCTCGCCTGTCTGCGCTACAGCGTAACTTCGGCCTTCCTGCTCACCGCCTTTATATGCGACGTGCCCACCAGGTGGAACTCCACCTTGCACATGCTGGACAGACTGTGCGAGCTGCAGCAGGCCATAATGGAGTTTCAGCTGCAGCACGCACAGGTCAGTCGCACTGTGGAACAGCACCACTTCACCACCAATGACTGGGCCTCCATGCGAGACCTGTGTGCACTGCTGCGCTGTTTTGAGTACTCCACCAACATGGCCAATGACGATGACGCCGATATCAGCGTTACAATACAACTTCTATGTCTCCTTGAAAAAAAACTTAGGGCGATGATGGAAGAGGAGGTGGCCCAGGAGGAGGAGGAGGAGGAAGAGGGGTCATTTTTAGCACTTTCAGGCCAGTCTCTTCGAAGTGACTCAGAGGGAGGTTTTATGCAACAGCAGAGGCCAGGTACAAATGTGGCCAGACAGGGCCCACTACTGGAGGACGAGGAGGACAAGGATGAGGAGGAGGTGGAGGAGGATGAGGATGAAGCATGTTCACAGCGGGGTGGCACCCAACGCAGCTCGGACCCATCACTGGTGCGTGGCCGGGGGGAAACGGAGGACGATGCCGATACGCCTCCCACAGACGACAGCAGAGTTGCCCACATTTTAACGTGTGCGGACTACTGGGTTGCCACCCTTCTGGATCCACGGTACAAAGACAATGTGCCCACCTTACTTCCTGCACTGGAGCGTGATAGGAAGATGCCGAGTACAAGCGCAAGTTGGTAGACGCGCTACTGAGAGCATTCCCAAATGTCACAGGGGAACAAGTGGAAGCCCAAGGCGAAGGCAGAGGAGGAGCAAGAGGTCGCCAACGCAGCTGTGTCACGGCCAGCTCCTCTGAGGGCAGGGTTAGCATGGCAGAGATGTGGAAAAGTTTTGTCACCACGCCACAGCTAACTGCACCACCACCTGATACGAACGTGTTAGCAGGAGGCAGCATTTCACTAACATGGTGGAACAGTACTTGTGCACACCCTTCCACGTACTGACTGATGGTTCGGACCCATTCAACTTCTGGGTCTCCAAATTGTCCACGTGGCCAGAGCTAGCCTTTTATGCCTTGGAGGTGCTGGCCTGCCTGGCGGCCAGCGTTTTGTCTGAACGTGTATTCAGCGCGGCAGGGGGCCTCATTACAGACAAACGCAGCCGCCTGTCCACAGCCAATGTGGACAAGCTGACGTTCATAAAAATGAACCAGGCATGGATCCCACAGGACCTGTCCATCCCTTGTGCAGATTAGACATTTATAAATACCTCCGCTTAACAATATATTCTTGTACTCCAGGGCACTTCTTCATTCAATCCTCTTTTTTTAATTTTACCATTATATTGCGGGGCAACACAAAGTTGAATGAACCTCTCCTCCGTCTGGGTGCCAGGGGCCTAAATATCGTAAACTGGCCTGTTCCAATGGTGGGTGACATGAAACCTGATTCTCTGCTATGGGAACTCTTTTTTATTATAAAATTACAAAACGTTACATAAATAATTACAAGTATAGACATACAAAAATTAAACATAGACAGCATTCCAGCTGCCCCAGCCACATTCACACACACATTCATACCTACACATAAAACTACAAACCTACAATCTACAATAAATAACCTAAAATAAATAAAACTTACCCAGCCGGTTCGGCCGAAATAACCTAACCCAAAGAAATTGAAATAAAACACAGAATAAAATCAAACTCAAACGAAAATATGGCTACTTCGCCGTAACTCAAATCCAGGCATCTTGCCCCTAAGCAAAAAAATAATATATATATATTTTTTTTATTATTATTATAATTTTTTATTTTTTTTTAATATATATATATATATATATATATAAACAACACTACAAACTACAAACTTACCCTAACCTAACCTGTCCCTAGCCATTCCCTATCCTAAACTAAAACTAAAATCCCCAGGACTGACCTCCGCCTCATGTCCTCTGCATGTCCGCATAGTCCGAGGCCAGCCCTACCTCCACCACCCACATCCAGCCCTCGCCCCATGTCCTCCCATGTCCGCGTAGTCCAGGACTAGATGTAGGCCTCCCCACACTTTGTAAGTGTCCCCCCCCTCACCCTAACCCACCCAACCTAACTAACTAACCCCCGCTTACCCTATCCTTCAACATAATATACACAATATATACAATATACCATACAATAAACATTACTATAGCCACACATAACCACTCCCGAAGGACCAAGTTCAGCCTTTGCAAGCCTTTCAAAAAACCATTCACTTTATCCAAAACAAAAATCTAGGGTGAGAGTATCAGCCCACCACCAGGAATAGTACTACTAGGCTATGGTACACTAAAAGCAAAACCTCTCCAGAGGAGAGAGGCCCTGCTGGTACCCAGTCTTTCGTACTCGAGAGAACGTACCTTCACCAGGTCTCCCAGAATGTTCCTACACACCTCATCCACTGGGAGGACTTTCTGCCTTGTTGAAACTAAACACTGTGCGTTCCACGTGTAGAACCTAACCACTATGCTAACTAAAAAACATGTGCACAGGTCCCTTCTGCCCAGGTCTCTGAGCACTCCATAGGCCCACTCCGCATAGGAGAGGCTGGCTAGCCTAGGCCAGCCAATGGAAGCTCCCACCCGTTTGTACACCTCTGTATTAAAGGGACACTGGAGCAGGAAGTGCTCCATACTTTCCAGTATGGAGCCGCACTCCTCCCGGGGACAACCCCTTTCATCAGCGTTCCTGTACTTCAGATTGTCCCTTACATACAGCCTCCCGTGAAAGCAGCGCCAAGCCAAGTCCCAAAACTTCAAGGGGATCCTTGCAGAATTTAGCAACTGTAACCCCTTGTCTAGATCCCGGCTTGGGCAATCCTTGAGGGCCAGGGGCTTCTGGAAGTGGGACAACAAGACCCTCTCGTCAAGGGACCTCCTTGACAGAGTCCTGATTTCCCCTACCTCCAAACCCCACCGGCGGATTACCTTCAGAATCGGGGTGACGTAAGCCGGAAGATATCCGTGAGGCGTACGCAAGTCCTTCACTTGCCCTCCTGTCTCCCATTCCTGGAAGAAAGGCCGAAACCACCCCCGGCAGGAGACTACCCACGGAGAAGCCCTCTCCATCCAGAGGTTCGCCAGATTTACTTTAACAAATGTGTTTACAAGAAACACCACGGGGTTGACCATAGATAACCCCCCTAATCTCCTCGTGCGGTAAGTCACCTCCCTCTTAATCAGGTTCAGTCTATTCCCCCATAAGAGCTGGAAAAACAGACTGTAAACCCGAGTCCAGAGAGGCTCTGGCAAGATACACACACTGCCCAAATAGATAAGCAGAGGGAGCAGGAAAGCCTTGATCAGGTGCACCCTTTCCCTGAGGGTCAAAGACCAGCCCTTCCACTGGTCGACCTTCTGAGCGGCGATCTTAAGCCTGTCGTCCCAATTTTGAGTGGGATAATCCCCATGACCGAAATGGATGCCTAGGACTTTGGCTGACGACTGGGGCCCTGGGAGGGTGTCCGGGAGATCAAAAGCTGGATCACCCCCTCCCAGCCAGAGACTCTCACACTTATCCCGGTTGATCATGGACCCGGATGCTTCCGAGTAGCGATCCACCTCAGACATCACATATTCCGCCTCCCCTTTCGAGGACACGAAAATGGTGACATCGTCGGCGTACGCTACTGACCTCAGAGTGGCTTCCGGCGCCGCCGGATCCATCCCGACTCCCGCCAACGGTCCACGATTGACCCTCTTAAGAAAGGGATCAATCGCGAACACGTATAAAAGCGGGCTCAAAGGACAACCCTGGCGAACGCCGGACCCAACCTCAAAAGGGCAGCCAGACCAACCGTTCACAAGCGGGAAACTCTCCGCCCCCGCATACAAGATCTTTAACCAATCGACAAACCCCCCCGGCAGGCCATACTTCAGAAGGACCGACCAGAGGTACTCATGGTTCACCCGATCAAATGCCTTTGCTTGATCTAAGGACAGCATGTACCCCCTCCAGTGGCCTGCTCTACTCTGTTCCACTGCCTCTCGGACACCGAGCACAGCACTAGAAGTGCTGCGGCCTGGAACCGAGCAATGCTGAGCCACCGAAAGGAGTTGAGGCGCAAATTTCACCAGCCTGTTAAACAGTATCTTGGCCAGAATCTTTCTGTCCGTATTGAGAAGTGCTATGGGACGCCAGTTCTCAATACGGCTCGGATCTTTACCTTTTGATAGGAGGATCAGGGCTGACCTCCTCATTGACTGAGGCAGAGTGCCCGAGGATAGACACTCATTGAATACCTCAGTCAAGAGGTGACATAAAGAGTCCTTAAAGGTCTTATAAAACTCGGATGTTAAGCCATCCGGGCCTGGCGACTTCTTCAGAGCTAACCCTTCCACCGCCAGGATAACTTCCTCCTTCCTGATCTCTTCTACCAAACCGTCAAAAGAGAGGTGAGCTTCTGACTCAGGGGTGATTTCAGCCAGGAAATCCGACATCTTGTCCCGATCCAGATCCCTCTTTCCCAAGAGGCACGAGTAAAAGGATCTGACGACTTCCAGGATCCCTGATCTGGACCTGTTCAGGGAACCCGTACTGTCAACCAGTCCTGTCACTAACTTACTCTTCACTGACATCTTACAGTTTCTGTAGGGGTCGGGCGAGCGGTACCTCCCGAAGTCCCTTTCAAAAACTAAAGATGTGTGCCTATCATACTGGCACCTCTTGAGCAAAGATTTCACCCTGGAGATATCCTCGCGGCTACCTCCAGTCGAGACCAGATCTTCGAGTTTCCTCCTCAGACCCTGATACAGGCGGTACCTGTCCAGGGACCTGAGGCTCGAGAGCTGGCGGAAGAATTTTGCGGCCCGGTCTTTGAATATCTCCCACCACTCTGACTTAGTGTCACAGAGATCCAGCAAAGCTACCTGACCCTGAAGAAAGTCCTCAAAGGATTGTCTTACCTCTGCTTCCTCCAGGACTCCCGCATTCAGCTTCCAGTAACCTCTTCCCATTTGGGGGGATTCTGAAATATTCAGAGAGAACATAATCAGACAGTGGTCGGAGAATTCTACCTCCACAACCCTCAAGGGCGAGAAAGTAGCCTCCTCCTTCAAAAAAAACCTGTCTATTCTAGACCTAATCCTATCTCCTCTATAGAAAGTGAAACCCCCGTGGTCTGGGGTGTGCCTAATGTGGACATCCACCAGACAAGCCTCACTAGCTATGCTATTTAAAGCTATACTATCATAAGCCAGCGGGTTTCTGGTGCCTCCCCTATCTTGGGACCTTATGATGGTGTTAAAGTCCCCACCAAAGACCACTTGCCGGCTTGTAAAAAGGAAAGGCTTGATCCTCATAAAGAGACATTTCCTGTCCCACCTGGACTGGGGCCCATAGATATTGATCAGGCGCAGTTCCTGTCCCTTCATGAGGATATCCAAGATCAAACACCTCCCCATTTCCAGCTCAACCACCCGTCGGCATTCTACCGGTACGGTGAAAAGAACCGCCACTCCGCTATACGACTCAGCCGCAAGAGACCAGAAGGAGGGCCCAGATCTCCACTCCCTCTTCGCCTTGTGGACTTCTGCCAAGTTTGACAGTCTGGTCTCCTGCAAAAATAAAACATCAGCTTCAACTCGGCTGAAAAAATCAAAGGCTGTGTAGCGAGCCGCATCAGATTTAACGCTGGCGACATTAATGGTCGCCAGTGTCAGCTGAGTGGGTACCGCCATACTTGGTGTTTAAGCTGAATGTCCTCCTTCCTTCCCGACCCTCTTACCCCTCCCGGGGCTATCCTCTAAGGCGGCGCGTCCTCTTTTGAGAGAGACGGTGGTGTCCATTCCATCTGTCACCACCGCTCCCTCTTGCGTACCGCCCCTGTCTTTCTCAGTTCCAGGAATCAGATTTGCCTCCTCTTCTGGGGACCTTACATCCACACCAGAGAGGGGCACCGGGCCTCCTGGAAGCCCTCCCACCTTCGCCCCCGGTACCCCACTTCTTACCTCCTCCCCGCATGAAGAGGAGGCAGAGGTCTCATCCAAAGTGAGATACCGGTTGGAGAGCTCAAGAGGGGAGCCAGTTACGCCTTCCCTGGCTACTTTGGTCGGGCTCTTTTTTTTTGAGAACCGTTTCCGTCTATTGATATTAGACCCAGTCTCACTACCCTCTGCACTTTCGTAGTTTGAAGACTGGGTCTCATCGGCCCGGTCTAGTCTCCTGATCTCCACACTTAGCTCCCTGTCCCCTAGGGTCTCCGAACTAAGGGAGCCCGCCACTTGGGGAGGGGCAGACATCACCCCATTTTGGTGGGGTTCCTTCTGTTCCCTCTCCGCCTGGCGCCTCTCCCTCCGCCTCTGCCGGGACGGACCGCTCTTGGTCTTCACTGACCCCTTAACTCGACTGTCTCCGCCAGCACCCGCCTCAGCCGAAGAGACCTCCCGGCCCACTCCTGCGTGAGCTCGGGCCGCATTGACCTCTGAGAGGGGACAGCGACTAAATGGGTGTCCGAGCACACCACACAAGTTGCACCTAATTTCCACACAAGATGCGGCAAGGTGACCTGTCCCTCCACACAACGCGCACTTCTGCACTTGGCAGCTGGCGCTGAAGTGTGAAGGGCTGCCGCACTTGTGACAGAGCTTAGGCTGCCCCCTGTAGAAAACGAGAATCCTATCCCGGCCGATGAAGGCAGAGGATGGAATGTGGGAAACCGTGCTTCCTAGACATTTCAACTTCACATTGAAAGTCCAGGCTCCCGACCAAATGCCAAATTCGTCCAGGTTTTTCGATGGTACACCCTGGACGTCCCCATACCTACTTAGCCACGTCAGAATATCAACGCAAGAAAGCGATTCATTACGGGTCAAAACGGTCACTTTCTTGACGTTGTTCTGCCGGGTTATCGCCTGAGCGAAAAAACCCTTCCAATCCGGTAAGTTCTTTACCAGCTCATACCCGGACCAGAAAAGCTCTAGGCCCTCCGGCCGGGCAAAGCTGATGTCAAACTCCCTGGAACCATAGGGATGTATCAGGGCGAAGATGTCAGCCACCCTGAAACCCATCTCAAGCAGGAGCTCCACCACCCTCTTTCTCGTAGGGCAGGCATCATTGCTTCTCCACTTGAGACAGACTACATTCCGTCTGGTCCCAGGGCCGGTTGTGGGCAGGGACCAGGTGGTCTCGCCCCCCCTTTCCTCTCGGAAAGCTCGCAGGCTGTGCCTGTCTATCCATAAGGATAGGTCCACCTTCTCACCCTCTACTGTCATTGAACTCTCCCCCTTTTTCAGGGCCTCCAGGAGCCGCCGCTGCAAGTCACCAACCGCGACTCCTGGGAATGAGGAAGCCAACGAGGATAGCCCCCCCCCCCCCACGGCCGCAGCCACACTGGCATAACTTCTGCCAGGTGTTACGGCCGCAGGAGGGGCAACCGAACCGGCCCCCCCCCACTACACTAGCACCAGACACCACACCGGACCCCTCCGGAGGGCGGACACCAGGAGCCGCAGCCATCGCTTTCTCAGCGACGGTCCGCTGACTCCCAGCATCCATCCCACCTTTGGGACCAGATGCAACACCTCCACCAACACCCCTACCACTACCCTGCTCACATGCACCCTTTCTCTCTGCTGGGACAGATGGTGCAGCAGGTGCAGCAGGTGTCATTTTACCTTTATTTTTTTTATTATTATTTGCCTTATTTTTTCCTCTACTATGCTCCTTGCCACCCTCATTGCCACTGGTCAAGCCCCCCCCTGCTGCCCTTGAGACCTGGGCAGTGATCATCACACTCCTCCCCTCCCCAGCACTTAATTCAGCGCTGGAGGAGGCGGAGACAGAGGGGGCGTGTCCAGTGGCAATGTACATGGCCACCTGTTCTGGTGCAACACAACCTTTCTTAGTGGACCGGAGCACCGTAGTCATATCCTCCCCGGCAGCTCCGGCCCCCGACTCTTCAATACGCAGGCGTTTACTGCCTGCACCTGCACTTTCTTCAGCTACGGGAGTGCGTCCAGAAGCACCTCCAGACACACCCCCGGCCACGCCTCCTGCTTCATTCACCGCCGCCGCCTCCCTTGATCCCCGCCGCACGTTGGCAGCTGCAGGCGGGGACCCAGAACTATCACCGCCCCGGGTAGGAGGGACGGTGACCTCATCATCACACCGCCCCAGTACCACCCCACATACCTGAACGGCAGGCAGGGCGGCAGCCAGAGCGGTGGGCGGAGCGGCTGGCAGAGTGGTGGGCGGGGCCTCCCGATGTTTTTGCCCGCCCCCCCCACTTTCAATGGGTGACTGTCGGTTCCCTCTATCTGCCAGCACCTTCTCCCTGCCCCCGCATGCAGGGACGGCGTCCGGGGCCATTTTGGGCTGCACAATCTCCCCGCTCCTCTGCTCAGGCACCACCTCAGATGCAGAGCCAGGGAGTTTAGCGGGATACACGCCTGGTGAGGACTTTTCAGCCCCCACCAAGCGTGTATAGACATAACGTGTCTGGATGTTTTCTTCACTCTTTTTTTTGTTCTTCTTGTTCTTTTTCTTCTTGCCGCAGCTCTCGTCCTCGTCCAGCAGGTCTTCTCCGAATGCAAAACCCCGAAAGTCCACCGCGGGCGACTCCAACATCCGGATCTCTCTTAGCAGACCACCATCCTCATCGCTGCCCTCCATAGCTGATGCCTCATCCGAAGATGGCAATGCTGGTAAGCGCAATTGTTCTTGCTCTGGCGGAATGCCACTGTATGCCTCCGTTACTGGGGTTACCGGGAGGGCCGGTTCAGACTGCGAGGTTTGGGGACCTGCCTGGGATGCCAGAGATTTGGAGTTTTCCAACTCCTCCACCTCGCTCTCCACACCCCCGCACGGCTCCCCTCTCCTCGCAGCCTCCATCTCCCTAAATCGATCCCCGTTTAATAACTTTTCTCTGAAGGGCCCACTGCCCTCCAGCAACTGGTCCTGCCGCTTCAGGGAGGCCTCCAGGTCCTCTTTCAGGACCCTAATTTTTTCTCTGAGTGGGGGCCTCTTCGAATTAGAGGAGATAGTGGACCTGGCCCTCGTCTCCTTCAGATCCTTCCTTACGGCTTTGAGGTGCCGTCCCTGCTCATCGTATTCTCGCAGGTGGGCAGCTATACGAGAGCTGTAGGTGAGGGTACTCTCTCCCTCCCACCGAGACCCCCAACCTACCTGGGACGACACCTCTCGGCTTCCTGCTGGTAGCCTTTTTCCTTTTGATGTCTTCGGGTCCTCAGGGGGGACTTGGCTACCACCGCGTCCAGATGTTTTCACCCCCTCGCCGCCATCGCTCAGAGTCGGTCGCCGCCCGTCTATGCTCCCCTCCGACCCAAGCCGGGGAGCAGGGGCACCCTTCCGGGAGCTCATGGCCACAGGACCCCACCAGCTCCCTAGGGAGAGGCAGGGCCTGGGCTGGGGGAAAAGGTGTCACACTCCCCCCGCAAGCCTGGAACTCCTCCTGGGGAGCAGATGGTAGGAAACTCCCCGGAGAGGCCTGTGCTGTGGAGGTTCAGGAGCTGCAGCAGACACACCCTTTCACCTCAGCTGCAAACACCAGACACACCCAAGCCTGATTCTCTGCTATGGGACCTCTCTCCTCTGTCTGGGTGCCGTGGCCTAAATATCTCACAGTGGCCTGTTCCAGTGGTGGGTGACATGAAGCCTGATTCTCTGCTATGACATGGAGCCTGATTCTCTGCTATGGGAACTCTTTTTTATTAGAAAAATACAAAACTTTACGGACGAGAAAACAAACAGAACAGCTTCTCAGCTGGCCCAGCCTTACTCATACTCACATTCATACCAATACCCTATAAAAACTATATACAAACTATATACAAATGCTAAAAAAGAAATGAAACTTACTTAGCCGGTTCAGCTGTAAAACCCAAAAATAAAAACTTGACTACTCGTCAATAAAATGAAAATGCAAATAAGACTAATAAAACAATAACAATAATAATAATAATAATAATAATAATAATAATAATAATAATAATAATAATAATACAAAACAACATTTTTTTTTTATTATTATTTTTTTTATTATTTTTTTATTTTTTTTCCCCATGACCAATTTTTTTTTATTTTAAATAACACATAAAGCAAAACAAACCTTTTTACCTCCCTAATCTAGCCCTAACCCCCACTACCTACTCCATCACCCTTCACCCATCACCCAAGGCTGACCTCCGCCTCACGTCTCTCTCGTGTCCGCATAATCCGAGGCCAGCCCTACCTCCACCACCCACATCTAGCCCCTCGCCCAATGTCCTCCCATGTCCGCATAGTCCAGGGCTAGATGCAGGCCTCCCCACTTCAAAACACACATAAAACACATAAAAGCACAAATAAAAGACCCCTTCCCTCACCCACCCAACCTAACTAGCCCCAACTCATCCTATCCTAATAAACAACATAAACAACATAACTATTTAACACACACTGCAAAATATTCTAATATACAGAACTACCCGAAGGCCCAAGTTCGATCTCTGTAAGCCTTTCTTCAAAGCTCAACATGTAACAAAACAAAAATCTACGGTGAAAGCGTCAGCCCACCACCAGGAAACGTATGACTAGGCTAGGGTATGCTAAAAGCAAAGCCTCTCCAGAGGAGAGAGGCCCTACTGGTACCCAGTCTCTCATACTCCAAAGAACGCACCTTCACCAGGTCACCCAGAATGTTCCTACATACCTCGTCCACTGGGAGGACTTTCTGCTGCGTTGAAACTAAGCACCGTGCATTCCACGTGTAGAACCTAACCACTATACTGACTAAAAAACATGTGCACGGGTCCCTTCTACTAATGTCTCTGAGCACTACATAGGCCCACTCCGCGTAGGAGAGGCTGGCTAGCCTAGGCCAGCCAATGGAAGCTCCCACCTGTTGGTATACCTCTGTATTAAAGGGACACTGAAGCAGGAAGTGATCCATACTTTCCAGTATGGAGCCACACTCCTCCCGGGGACAACCCCTTTCATCAGAGTTCCTGTACTTCAAGTTGTCCCTCACATACAGCCTCCCGTGAAAGCAGCGCCAAGCCAAGTCCCAAAACTTCAAGGGGATCCTTGCAGAATTTAGCAACTGTAACCCCTTGGCTAGATCCCGGCTTGGGCAATCCCTGAGGGCCAGGGGCTTTTGGAAGTGGGACAACAAGACCCTCTCGTGAAGGGACCTCCTTGACAGAGTCCTGATCTCCCTCACCTCCAAACCCCACCGGCGGATCACCTTCAGAATCGGGGTGACGTAAGTCGGAAGATATCTGTGAGGCGTACGTAAGTCCTTCACTTGCCCTCCTGTCTCCCATTCCTGGAAGAAAAGCTGAAACCACCCCCGGCAGGAGACTACCCACGGAAAAGCCCTCTCCATCCAGAGGTTTGCCAGATTCGCTTTAACAAAGGTGTTTACAAGAAACACCACGGGGTTGACCATAGATAACCCCCCTAGTCTCCTCGTGCGGTAAGTCACTTCTCTCTTGATCAGGTTCAGTCTATTCCCCCATAAGAGCTGGAATAACAGACTATAAACCCGAGTCCAGAGAGGCTCTGGCAAGATACACACGCTACCCAAATAGATAAGCAAAGGGAGTAAGTAGGCCTTGATCAGGTTTACCCTTTCCCTGAGGGTCAAAGACCAACCCTTCCACTGGTCGACCTTCTGAGCGGCGATCTTAAACCTGTCGTCCCAATTTTGAGTGGGATAGTCCCCATGGCCAAAATGGATGCCTAGGACTTTGGCTGACGACTAGGGCCCTGGGAGGGTGTCCGGGAGATCAAAAACTGGATCACCCCCTCCCAGCCAGAGACTCTCACACTTATCCCGATTGATCATGGACCCGGATGCCTCCGAGTAGCGATCCACTTCAGACATCACGTACTCCGCCTCCCCTCTTGAGGATACGAAAATGGTGACATGGTCAGCGTACGCTACTACCCTCAGAGTGGCTTCCGGCGCCGCCCGATCCATCCCGACTCCCGCCAACGGTCCACGATCGATCCGCTTAAGAAAGGGATCAATCGCGAACACGTATAAAAGCGGGCTCAAAGGACAACCCTGGCGGACGCCAGACCCAACCTCAAAAGAGCAGCCAGACCAACCGTTCACAAGCGGGAAACTCTCTGCCCCTGCATACAAGATCTTTAACCAATCGACAAACCCCCCCCGGCAGGCCATACTTCAGAAGGACCGACCAGAGGTACTCATGGTTCACCCGATCAAACGACTTTGCTTGATCTAAGGACAGCATGTACCCCCTCCAGTAGCCTGCTCTACTCTCTTCCACTGCCTCTCGGACACCGAGTACAGCACTAAAAGTGCTGCGGCCTGGAACCGAGCAATGCTGAGCCACCGAAAGGAGCTGGGGTGCAAATTTCACCAGCCTATTAAAAAGTATCTTGGCCAGAATCTTTCTGTCCGTATTAAGAAGTGCTATGGGACGCCAGTTCTCAATACGGCTCGGATCCTTACCCTTTGATAGAAGGATCAGAGCTGACCTCCTCATTGACCGAGGCAGAGTGCCCGAGGATAAACACTCATTGAATACCTCAGTCAAGAGGGGACATAAAGAGTCCTTAAAGGCCTTATAAAACTCGGATGTTAAGCCATCCGGGCCTGGCGACTTCTTCAGAGCTAACCCTTCCACCGCCAGGATAACTTCCTCCTTCCTGATCTCTTCTACCAAACCGTCAAAAGAGAGGTGAGCTCCTGACTCAGGGGTGACCCCAGCCAGGAAAGCCGACATCCTGTCCCGATCCAGATCCCTCCTCCCCAAGAGGCACGAGTAAAAGGATCTAACGACTTCCAGGATCCCTGATCTGGACCTGTTCAGAGACCCCGTACTATCGACCAGTCCTGTTATTAACTTACTCTTCACTGACATCTTACAATTTCTGTAGGGGTCGGGCAAACGGTACCTCCCGAAGTCCCTCTCAAAAACTAAAGATGTGTGCCTATCATACTGGCACCTCTTGAGCAAAGATTTCACCCTGGAGATATCCTCGCGGCTACCACCAGTTGAGACCAGATGCTCGAGTTTCCTCCTCAGACCCTGATACAGGCGGTAGCTGTCCAGGGACCTGAGGCTCGAGAGCCGGCGGAAAAACTTTGAATATCTCCCACCACTCTGACTTAGTATCACAGAGATCCAGTAAAGGTACCTGACTCTGAAGGAAGTCCTCAAAGTATTGTCTCACCTCTGCTTCCTCCAAGACACCCGAATTCAGCTTCCAATAACCTCTTCCCATTTGGGGGGATTCTGAAATATTCTGAGAAAACATAATCAAACAGTGATCGGAGAATTCCACCTCCACAACCCTTAAGGGCGAAAAGGTAGCCTCCTCCTTCAAATAAAACCTATCTATTCTAGACCTGATCTGACTACCTCTATAGAAAGTGAAACCCCCGTGGCCTGGGGTATGCCTAATGTGGACATCCTCCAGACGAGCCTCACTAGCTACTCTATTCAGAAAAATACTATCATAAGTCAGCCGGTTTCTGGTGCCTCCCCTGTCTTGGGGCCTTGTGACAGTATTAAAGTCCCCACCAAAAACCACCTGCCGGCTTGTAAAAAGGAAAGGCTTAATCCTCATAAAGAGACATTTCCTGTCCCATCTGGACTGGGGCCCGTAGATATTAATCAGGCGCAGTTCCTGTCCCTTCATGAGGACATCCAAGATCAAACACCTCCCCATTTCTAATTCAAATACTCGTCGGCATTCTACCGATGCGGTAAAAAGGACCGCCACTCCGCTATACGGCTCAGCCGCAAGAGACCAGTAGGAGGGCCCTGGTCTCCACTCCCTCTTGGCTTTATAAATCGCTGCCAAATCTGGCAGCCTGGTCTCTTGCAAAAACAAAATGTCAGCTTCAACATGGCTGAGAAAATCGAAGGCTGTGAAACGAGCCGCATCCGACCTAATGCTGGCGACATTAACCACCTCAGCCTTCAGTGCTTAACCACTTCAGCCCCCAGTGCTTAAACACCCTGAAAGACCAGGCCACTTTTTACACTTCTGACCTACACTACTTTCACCATTTATTGCTCGGTCATGCAACTTACCACCCAAATGAATTTTACCTCCTTTTCTTCTCACTAATAGAGCTTTCATTTGGTGGTATTTCTTTGCTGCTGACATTTTTACTTTTTTTGTTATTAATCGAAATTTAACGATTTTTTTGCAAAAAAATGACATTTTTCACTTTCAGTTGTCAAATTTTGCAAAAAAAACTACATCCATATATAAATTTTGATCTAAATTTATTGTTCTACATGTCTTTGATAAAAAAAAAATGTTTGGGTAAAAAAAAAATGGTTTGGGTAAAAGTTATAGCGTTTACAAACTATGGTACAAAAATGTGAATTTCCGCTTTTTGAAGCAGCTCTGACTTTCTGAGCACCTGTCATGTTTCCTGAGGTTCTACAATGCCCAGACAGTACAAACACCCCACAAATGACCCCATTTCGGAAAGTACACACCCTAAGGTATTCGCTGATGGGCATAGTGAGTTCATAGAACTTTTTATTTTTTGTCACAAGTTAGCGGAAAATGATGATTTATTTTTTTTTTTTCTTACAAAGTCTCATATTTCACTAACTTGTGACAAAAAATAAAAACTTCCATGAACTCACTATGCCCATCAGCGAATAACTTGGGGTCTCTTCTTTCCAAAATGGGGTCACTTGTGGGGTAGTTATACTGCCCTGGCATTCTAGGGGCCCAAATGTGTGGTAAGGAGTTTGAAATCAAATTCAGTAAAAAATGACCTGTGAAATCCGAAAGGTGCTCTTTGGAATGTGGGCCCCTTTGCCCACCTAGGCTGCAAAAAAGTTTCACACATCTGGTATCCCCGTACTCAGGAGAAGTTGAGGAATGTGTTTTGGGGTGTCTTTTTACATATACCCATGCTGGGTGAGAGAAATATCTTGGTCAAAAGCCAACTTTGTATAAAAAAATGGGAAAAGTTGTCTTTTGCCAAGATATTTCTCTCACCCAGCATGGGTATATGTAAAATGACACCCCAAAACACATTTCCCACCTTCTCCTGAGTACGGAGATACCAGATGTGTGACACTTTTTTGCAGCCTAGGTGGGCAAAGGGGCCCATATTCCAAAGAGCACCTTTCGGATTTCACAGGTCATTTTTTACAGAATTTGATTTCAAACTCCTTACCACACATTTGGGACCCTAGAATGCCAGGGCAGTATAACTACCCCACAAGTGACCCCATTTTGGAAAGAAGAGACCCCAAGGTATTCGCTGATGGGCATAGTGAGTTTATGGAAATTTTTATTTTTTGTCACAAGTTAGTGGAATATGAGACTTTGTATGAAAAAAATAAATAAAAAAAAATCATCATTTTCCACTAACTTGTGACAAAAAATAAAAAATTCTACGAACTCGCCATGCCCCTCACGGAATACCTTGGGGTGTCTTCTTTCCAAAATGGGGTCACTTGTGGGGTAGTTATACTGCCCTGGCATTCTAGGGGCCCAAATGTGTGGTAAGTAGGTAAATGACCTGTGAAATCCGAAAGGTGCTCTTTGGAATGTGGGCCCCTTTGCCCACCTAGGCTGCAAAAAAGTGTCACACATCTGGTATCTCCGTACTCAGGAGAAGGTAGGGAATGTGTTTTGGGGTGTCATTTTACATATACCCATGCTGGGTGAGAGAAATATCTTGGCAAAAGACAACTTTTCCCATTTTTTTTATACTAAGTTGGCATTTGACCAAGATATTTATCTCACCCAGCATGGGTATATGTAAAATGACACCCCAAAACATATTCCCCAACTTCTGCTGAATACGGAGATACCACATGTGTGACACTTTCAATGACAGGGGGGTGATCAGGGAGTCTATATGGGGTGATCACCACAGTCATTGATCACGCCCCTGTAAGGCTTCATTCAGACGTCCGAATGCGTTTTGCGGATCCGATCCATCTATCAGTGGATCCGTAAAAATCATGCGGACGTCTGAATGGAGCTTTACAGGGGGTAATCAATGACAGGGGGGTAATCAATGACAGGGGGGTGATCAGGGAGTCTATATGGGGTGATCACCACAGTCATTGATCACGCCCCTGTAAGGCTTCATTCAGACGTCCGGATGCGTTTTGCGGATCCGATCCATCTACCAGTGGATCCGTAAAAATCATGCGGACGTCTGAATGGAGCTTTACAGGGGGGTGATCAATGACAGGGGGGTGATCAATGACAGGGGGGTGATCAGGGAGTCTATATGGGGTGATCAGGGGTGATCAGGGGCTAATAAGGGTTAATAAGTGACGGGGGGGGGGGGTGTAGTGTAGTGTAGTGGTGCTTGGTGCTACTTTACTGAGCTACCTGTGTCCTCTGGTGGTCGATCCAAACAAAGGGGACCACCAGAGGACCAGGTAGCAGGTATATTAGACGCTGTTATCAAAACAGCGTCTAATATACCTGTTAGGGGTTAAAAAAAACACATCTCCAGCCTGCCTGCGAACGATCGCCGCTGGCAGGCTGGAGATCAACTCTCTTACCTTCCGTTCCTTTGAGCGCGCGCGCCTGTGTGCGCGCGTTCACAGGAAATCTTGCGTCTCGCGAGATGACGCGTATATGCGTCCAGGCGGAATGAATCAACCACCTCCAGGACGCGTCTGTGCGTACAGCGGTCCGGAGGTGGTTAATGGTCGCCAGAGTCAGCAGAGTGGGTACCGACATAAAGAGTAGTTAAATTAGACGGCCTTCTTCCCATCCTTCTCCCCCCTCCCGGGGCTGCCTTCTAGAGCAGCACGACCTCTCTTGAGGGAGATAGTGGTATCCATCTCTGCCACCACCACCTCCCTTTGCGCACCACTCATGGCTTTCTCAGTCTCAGGGCCCGGTTTTGCCACCCCTCCTGAGGACCTTGCATCCCCACCAGAAGGGGGCGCGGGGCCCCCTGAAGGCCCTCCCTCCTTCGCCCCCGGCCCCTCACCTTCAACCTCCTCAGCAGAGGAGGCAGAGGTCTCATCCAAGATGAGGTACCGGTTGGAGAGCTCCAGAGGGGAGCCGGTTACACCTTCCCTGGCAACTTTGGTCGGGCTAGATCTTTCTTTAGTACGCCGTTTCCGGCTACTTTGGGACTCTGCCCCACTACCCTCTGCAGAACTTTCATAGTGAGAGGACAGAGTCTCTTCGGCCTGATCCAGTCTCTCAATCTCCTCCTCCAGCTCGCTGCCCCCTAGGGATTCGGATTCGGGAGGGGCAGTCGTTTGGGAAGGAGCGGGCATCACCCCAGGACGGGGTTCCTCCCCCTCCCTCTCCGCCTGACGCCTCTCTCTCCGCCTCTGCCGGGACGGGTTGTTCCGGTTCTTCACTGACCCCTTAACTCCACTGCCTTTGCCAGTATCCGCCTCAGCCGAAGGGACCTCCCGGCCCGCTCCTGCATGAGCTCGGGCCGCATTGGCCTCAGAGAGAGGACAGCGACTGAAGGGGTGCCCGAGCTCCCCACACAGGTTGCCTCTAATCTCCTCACAAGATGCAGCAAGATGACCTGTCCCCCCACACAACGCGCACTTCTGCACTTGGCAGCTGGCGCTGAAGTGTGTGGGGCTGCCGCACTTGTGACAGAGCTTAGGCTGCCCCCTGTAGAAAACCAAGATCCTGTCTCGGCCGATAAAGGTAGATGATGGAATGTGGGAAACTGTACTACCCAGACGCTTAAGCTTGATATTAAACATCCAGGCACCCGACCAAATGCCAAACTTGTCCAGGTTTTTAGCTGGTTATCCCTGGACCTCTCAGTACCTTCCCAGCCAGGTCATGATGTCAATACAAGAGAGCGACTCGTTACGAGTCAGCACGGTCACTCTCTTGACCTCACTCTGGCGGGTTATCGCTTTTGCAACGAAACCACGCCAGTCCGGCATGTTCTTCACCAGCTCATATCCGGACCAGAAGAGCTCAAGCCCCTCCGGCCGGACAAAGCTGATGTCAAACTCCTTGGAGCCAAAAGGATGGATCAAGGCAAAGATGTCAATAGCCTTGAAACCCATCCCAAGCAGGAGCTCCACCACCCTCTTTCTAGTAGGGCAAGCTTCATCGCTACTCCACTTGAGACAGACCACATTCCGTCTGGCTCCAGGGCCGGTTGTGGGTGAAGACCAGGTGGTCTCGCCCCCGTCCTGTTCTCGAAAGGTCCGAACGCCATGTCTGTTAAACCAGAATGAACATTCCACCTTCTTCCTCTCTACGGAAAAGGAGCTCTCCCCCTTTTTGAGGGCCTCCAGCAGTCGCCGCTGCAGGTCACCAATACCAGACCCTGAGAGCGAGGAAGCCAAAGAAGTCAGCCCCTCCCCCCCCACAGCCGCAGCCACACTGGCATAACTTCTGCCAGATGTTACGGCCGCAGGAGGGGCAACCGAACCGCCCCCCCCCC
The DNA here is from genome assembly GCF_905171765.1 of Bufo bufo. Taxonomy (NCBI): domain Eukaryota; kingdom Metazoa; phylum Chordata; class Amphibia; order Anura; family Bufonidae; genus Bufo; species Bufo bufo. The sequence continues at coordinate 318,134,114 of NC_053390.1, forward strand.
CCCCCCCCCCCCACTATACTAGTACCGGATGCCATGCTGGATCCCTCCGGAAGGTGAACACCAGGAGCCGCAGCCGCCACTTTTTCAGCGACAGCCCGCCGACTCCCAGCATCCATCCCACCTTCGGGACCCAACGCAGCACCCTCACCAACACCCCTACCTACACCCTGCACACATACACCCTCTCCCCCTGCTGGGACAGCTGGTGCGGCAGGTGCTCTATTTTCCTTAACTTTATTATTTACTTTATTGTTATTTACACTATTGCTATTTACACTGCCACTTCCATCGCCACCGGCCAAGCCCTCCTCCTCCCCTACTGCCCTTAAGACCTGGGCACTAATGACCACGGTCCCCCCCTCCTCAGCACTTAATTCAGCGCTGGAGGAGGAGGCAGAGACAGAGGGGGCGTGTCCAGTGGCGATGTACATCCCCACATGTTTTGGCGCAATAATGCCTCTCTTAGCAGAGGACCAGAGCGCCGCAGACTTCTCTTTTCGGGCAGCTCCGGCCCCTGGTTCTTCAATGCGCAGGCGCTTGTTCGCCGCACCAGCGCATTCTTTCTTCACTCCGGGAGTGCGTCCAGAGGCACGGCCGGGCATCCCCCCAGCCACGCCAACATGCGCGCCAATAGGAGGACGCCCGGACACACCCCCAGACACACCCCCAGTCACGCCTCCAACCTCGCTCACCGCTGCTTCCCCCGATCCCCGCCGCACACTTACGGCTGCAGACGGAGACTCAGGGCTATCACCGCCCCATGTGGGAGGGACGGCGACCCCATCACACCGCCCCAGCACCACCCTACATGCCGGAACGGCAGGCAGGGCAGCGGGCAGAGCGGTGGATGAAGCGACAGGCGGAGTGGCGGGCGGGGCCTCCAGAGGCTTCCGACTGCCCCCTCCACCTCCAATAGGTAACTGCCGGCTTCCTTTCCCCGCCGGCACCTTCTCCCTGCCTCCGCTAGCAGGGACGGCATCCGGCGCCATTTTGGATCCCATGATCTCCCCGCTTCTCCGCTCAGGCACCACCACAGATGCCGAGCCGGGGAGTTTAGCGGGGTGCACGCCTGGTGCGGACTTTTCAGTCCCCACCAAGTGTGTATTGGACACATAAACATAACGTATTTCCACATTATCTGTGCTTTTCTTTTTTTTCTTTTTTTTCTTGCCACAACTCTCATCCAGCAAATCGTCTCCAAAAATAAAGTTCTGGAAGTCCATTTTAGGCGATTCCAACATTTTAATCTCCTTCAGAAGCCCACGACCGCACTCCACACTGCCTTCCTCCTCCATGGCTGAGGCCTCATCTGATGAAGGCAAACACACTTGTTCTGGTGGAATGTCACTGTATGTCTCCTGCACCGGGGTCACAGGTGGGTGGGCCGTTTCATGCTGTGAGGTTTGGGGACCTGCCTGGGGTGTTTGAGACTGAGTCTTTCAACTCTTCATTCTCACTCTCCACACCCCCGCATGGCTCCCCTCTCCTCACGGCCTCCATTTCCCTGAACCGGTCACCATTTAACAGTTTCTCCCTGAAGGGGCCACTGCCTTCCAGCAGCTGCTTCTGCCGCCTCAGGGAGACCTCCAAACTCTCCTTTAACCCCCTAATCTTTTCATTAAGGGGGGGCCTCTTTTTCTTTGCAGAAATGGTGGCTTTAGCCCGTGTCTCTTTCAGCTCCTTCCTCAGGGGTCTGAGGTGCCGTCGCAGCTCATCATATTCCCGCAGGTGGGCGGCCAAGCGAGAGCTGTAGGTGGAGGTATTTTCTCCCTCCCGCCGAGACCCCCAACCTACCTGGGACGACACCTCCCGGCCCTCCGCAGGCTGACTCCTTCTTCCTGGTGTCCTTGGGTCCTCAGGGGGGACTCGGCTGCCACTACCGTGTCCAAGTGTAGTTACCCCCTCGCCATCATCCTTCAGGGTCAGTTGCTGAGACCCCTTACTCCCCACCGACCCAAGCCGGGGAGCAGGGGCATCCTTCTGTGAGGACATGGTCACAGGACCCTACCAGCTCCCTAAGGAGAGGCAGGGCCTGGGCTGGGGAGAGATGGAAAAGCTCCCCGCAAGCCTGGAAATTCTCCTGGGGAGCAGATGGCAGGAAACTCCCCGGAGAGGCCTGTGCTGTGGAGGTTCAGGAGCTGCTGCTGACACACCCTTCCACCTCAGCTGCAGACACCAGACACGCCCACGCCTGATTCTCTGCTATGGGACCTCTCTCCTCTGTCTGGGTGCCGGGGCCTAAATATCTCACAGTGGCCTGTTCCAGTGGTGGGTGACATGAAGCCTGATTCTCTGCTATGGGACCTCTCTCCTCTGTCTGGGTGCCGGGGCATAAATATCTCACAGTGGCCTCTTCCAGTGGTGGGTGACATGAAGCCTGATTCTCTGCTATGACATGAAGCCTTATTCTCTGCTATGGGACCTCTCTCTTCTGTCTGGGTGCCGGGGCCTAAATATCTCACAGTGGCCTGTATCAGTGGTGGGTGACATGAAGCCTGATTCTCTGCTATGACATGAAGCCTGATTCTCTGCTATAGGTCCTCTCTCCTCTGTCTGGGTGCCGGGGCCTAAATATCTCACAGTGGCCTGTTCCAGTGGTGGGTGACATGAAGCCTGATTCTCTGCTATGGGACCTCTCTCCTCTGTCTGGGTGCCGGGGCCTAAATATCTCACAGTGGCCTCTTCCAGTGGTGGGTGACATGAAGCCTGATTCTCTGCTATGACATGAAGCCTTATTCTCTGCTATGGGACCTCTCTCTTCTGTCTGGGTGCCGGGGCCTAAATATCTGACAGTGGCCTGTTCCAGTGGTGGGTGACATAAAGCCTGATTCTCTGCTATGGGAACTCTTTTTTATTATAAAATTACAAAACGCTACATAAATAATTACAAGTACAGACATACAAAACTTAAACATAGACAGCATTCCAGCTGCCCCAGCCACATTCACACACACATTCATACCTACACATAAAACTACAAACCTACAATCTACAATAAATAACCTACAATAAATAACCTAAAATAAATAAAACTTACCCAGCCGGTTCGGCCGAAATAACCTAACCCAAAGAAATTGAAATAAAACACAGAATAAAATCAAACTCAAACGAAAATATGGCTACTTCGCCGTAACTCAACTCCAGGCAACTTGCCCCTAAGCAAAAAAAAAATATATATATATTTTTTTTTTATTTATTTTTTTTATTTTATTTTTTTATTATTATTATTTTTTTATATATATATAAACAACACTACAAACTACAAACTTACCCTAACCTAACCTGTCCCTAGCCATTCCCTATCCTAAACTAAAACTAAAACCCCCAGGACTGACCTCCGCCTCATGTCCTCTGCATGTCCGCATAGTCCGAGGCCAGCCCTACCTCCACCACCCACATCCAGCCCTCGCCCCATGTCCTCCCATGTCCGCGTAGTCCAGGACTGGATGTAGGCCTCCCCACACTTTGTAAGTGTCCCCCCCCTCACCCTAACCCACCCAACCTAACTAACTAACCCCCGCTTACCCTATCCTTCAACATAATATACACAATATATACAATATACCATACAATAAACATTACTATAACCACACATAACCACTCCCGAAGGACCAAGTTCAGCCTTTGCAAGCCTTTCAAAAACCATACACTTTATCCAAAACAAAAATCTAGGGTGAGAGTATCAGCCCACCACCAGGAAGAGTACTACTAGGCTATGGTACGCTAAAAGCAAAACCTCTCCAGAGGAGAGAGGCCCTGCTGGTACCCAGTCTTTCGTACTCGAGAGAACGTACCTTCACCAGGTCTCCCAGAATGTTCCTACACACCTCATCCACTGGGAGGACTTTCTGCCTTGTTGAAACTAAACACCGTGCGTTCCACGTGTAGTACCTAACCACTATGCTAACTAAAAAACATGTGCACAGGTCCCTTCTGCCCAGGTCTCTGAGCACTCCATAGGCCCACTCCGCATAGGAGAGGCTGGCTAGCCTAGGCCAGCCAATGGAAGCTCCCACCCGTTTGTACACCTCTGTATTAAAGGGACACTGGAGCAGGAAGTGCTCCATACTTTCCAGTATGGAGCCACACTCCTCCCGGGGACAACCCCTTTCATCAGAGTTCCTGTACTTCAGATTGTCCCTTACATACAGCCTCCCGTGAAAGCAGCGCCAAGCCAAGTCCCAAAACTTCAAGGGGATCCTTGCAGAATTTAGCAACTGTAACCCCTTGTCTAGATCCCGGCTTGGGCAATCCTTGAGGGCCAGGGGCTTCTGGAAGTGGGACAACAAGACCCTCTCGTCAAGGGACCTCCTTGACAGAGTCCTGATTTCCCCTACCTCCAAACCCCACCGGCGGATTACCTTCAGAATCGGGGTGACGTAAGCCGGAAGATATCCGTGAGGCGTACGCAAGTCCTTCACTTGCCCTCCTGTCTCCCATTCCTGGAAGAAAGGCCGAAACCACCCCCGGCAGGAGACTACCCACGGAGAAGCCCTCTCCATCCAGAGGTTCGCCAGATTTACTTTAACAAATGTGTTTACAAGAAACACCACGGGGTTGACCATAGATAACCCCCCTAATCTCCTCGTGCGGTAAGTCACCTCCCTCTTGATCAGGTTCAGTCTATTCCCCCATAAGAGCTGGAAAAACAGACTGTAAACCCGAGTCCAGAGAGGCTCTGGCAAGATACACACACTGCCCAAATAGATAAGCAGAGGGAGCAGGAAAGCCTTGATCAGGTGCACCCTTTCCCTGAGGGTCAAAGACCAGCCCTTCCACTGGTCGACCTTCTGAGCGGCGATCTTAAGCCTGTCGTCCCAATTTTGAGTGGGACAATCCCCATGACCGAAATGGATGCCTAGGACTTTGGCTGACGACTGGGGCCCTGGGAGGGTGTCCGGGAGATCAAAAGCTGGATCACCCCCTCCCAGCCAGAGAATCTCACACTTATCCCGGTTGATCATGGACCCGGATGCTTCCGAGTAGCGATCCACCTCAGACATCACATATTCCGCCTCCCCTTTCGAGGACACGAAAATGGTGACATCGTCGGCGTACGCTACTGACCTCAGAGTGGCTTCCGGCGCCGCCGGATCCATCCCGACTCCCACCAACGGTCCACGATTGACCCTCTTAAGAAAGGGATCAATCGCGAACACGTATAAAAGCGGGCTCAAAGGACAACCCTGGCGAACGCCGGACCCAACCTCAAAAGGGCAGCCAGACCAACCGTTCACAAGCGGGAAACTCTCCGCCCCCGCATACAAGATCTTTAACCAATCGACAAACCCCCCCGGCAGGCCATACTTCAGAAGGACCGACCAGAGGTACTCATGGTTCACCCGATCAAATGCCTTTGCTTGATCTAAGGACAGCATGTACCCCCTCCAGTGGCCTGCTCTACTCTGTTCCACTGCCTCTCGGACACCGAGCACAGCACTAAAAGTGCTGCGGCCTGGAACCGAGCAATGCTGAGCCACCGAAAGGAGTTGAGGCGCAAATTTCACCAGCCTGTTAAACAGTATCTTGGCCAGAATCTTTCTGTCCGTATTGAGAAGTGCTATGGGACGCCAGTTCTCAATACGGCTCGGATCTTTACCTTTTGATAGGAGGATCAGGGCTGACCTCCTCATTGACTGAGGCAGAGTGCCCGAGGATAGACACTCATTGAATACCTCAGTCAAGAGGGGACATAAAGAGTCCTTAAAGGTCTTATAAAACTCGGATGTTAAGCCATCCGGGCCTGGCGACTTCTTCAGAGCTAACCCTTCCACCGCCAGGATAACTTCCTCCTTCCTGATCTCTTCTACCAAACCGTCAAAAGAGAGGTGAGCTTCTGACTCAGGGGTGATTTCAGCCAGGAAATCCGACATCTTGTCCCGATCCAGATCCCTCTTTCCCAAGAGGCACGAGTAAAAGGATCTGACGACTTCCAGGATCCCTGATCTGGACCTGTTCAGGGAACCCGTACTGTCAACCAGTCCTGTCACTAACTTACTCTTCACTGACATCTTACAATTTCTGTAGGGGTCGGGCGAGCGGTACTTCCCGAAGTCCCTCTCAAAAACTAAAGATGTGTGCCTATCATACTGGCACCTCTTGAGCAAAGATTTCACCCTGGAGATATCCTCGCGGCTACCTCCAGTCGAGACCAGATCTTCGAGTTTCCTCCTCAGACCCTGATACAGGCGGTACCTGTCCAGGGACCTGAGGCTCGAGAGCTGGCGGAAGAACTTTGCGGCCCGGTCTTTGAATACCTCCCACCACTCTGACTTAGTGTCACAGAGATCCAGCAAAGCTACCTGACTCTGAAGAAAGTCCTCAAAGGATTGTCTTACCTCTGCTTCCTCCAGGACTCCCGCATTCAGCTTCCAGTAACCTCTTCCCATTTGGGGGGATTCTGAAATATTCAGAGAGAACATAATCAGACAGTGGTCAGAGAATTCTACCTCCACAACCCTTAAGGGCGAGAAAGTAGCCTCCTCCTTCAAAAAAAACCTGTCTATTCTAGACCTAATCCTATCTCCTCTATAGAAAGTGAAACCCCCGTGGTCTGGGGTGTGCCTAATGTGGACATCCACCAGACAAGCCTCACTAGCTATGCTATTTAAAGCTATACTATCATAAGCCAGCGGGTTTCTGGTGCCTCCCCTATCTTGGGACCTTATGATGGTGTTAAAGTCCCCACCAAAGACCACTTGCCGGCTTGTAAAAAGGAAAGGCTTGATCCTCATAAAGAGACATTTCCTGTCCCACCTGGACTGGGGCCCATAGATATTGATCAGGCGCAGTTCCTGTCCCCTCATGAGGATATCCAAGATCAAACACCTCCCCATTTCCAGCTCAACCACCCGTCGGCATTCTACCGGTACGGTGAAAAGAACCGCCACTCCGCTATACGACTCAGCCGCAAGAGACCAGAAGGAGGGCCCAGATCTCCACTCCCTCTTCGCCTTGTGGACTTCTGCCAAGTTTGACAGTCTGGTCTCCTGCAAAAATAAAACATCAGCTTCAACTCGGCTGAAAAAATCAAAGGCTGTGTAGCGAGCCGCATCAGATTTAACGCTGGCGACATTAATGGTCGCCAGTGTCAGCTGAGTGGGTACCGCCATACTTGGTGTTTAAGCTGAATGTCCTCCTTCCTTCCCGACCCTCTTACCCCTCCCGGGGCTATCCTCTAAGGCGGCGCGTCCTCTTTTGAGAGAGACGGTGGTGTCCATTCAATCTGTCACCACCGCTCCCTCTTGCGTACCGCCCCTGTCTTTCTCAGTTCCAGGAATCAGATTTGCCTCCTCTTCTGGGGACCTTACATCCACACCAGAGAGGGGCACGGGGCCTCCTGGAAGCCCTCCCACCTTCGCCCCCGGTACCCCACTTCTTACCTCCTCCCCAGATGAAGAGGAGGCGGAGATATCATCCAAAGTGAGATACCGGTTGGAGAGCTCAAGAGGGGAGCCAGTTACGCCTTCCCTGGCTACTTTGGTCGGGCTCTTTTTTTTTGAGAACCGTTTCCGTCTATTGATATTAGACCCAGTCTCACTACCCTCTGCACTTTCGTAGTGTGAAGACTGGGTCTCATCGGCCCGGTCTAGTCTCCTGATCTCCGCACTTAGCTCCCTGTCCTCTAGGGTCTCCGAACTACGGGAGCCCGCCACTTGGGGAGGGGCAGACATCACCCCATTTTGGTGGGGCTCCTTCTGTTCCCTCTCCGCCTGGCGCCTCTCCCTCTGCCTCTGCCGGGACGGACCGCTCTTGGTCTTCACCGACCCCTTAACTCGACTGTCTCCGCCAGCACCCGCCTCAGCCGAAGAGACCTCCCGGCCCACTCCTGCGTGAGCTCGGGCCGCATTGACCTCTGAGAGGGGACAGCGACTAAATGGGTGTCCGAGCACACCACACAAGTTGCACCTAATCTCCACACAAGATGCGGCAAGGTGACCTGTCCCTCCACACAACGCGCACTTCTGCACTTGGCAGCTGGCGCTGAAGTGTGAAGGGCTGCCACACTTGTGACAGAGCTTAGGCTGCCCCCTGTAGAAAACGAGGATCCTATCCCGGCCAATGAAGGCAGAGGATGGAATGTGGGAAACCGTGCTTCCTAGACATTTCAACTTCACATTGAAAGTCCAGGCTCCCGACCAAATGCCAAATTCGTCCAGGTTTTTGGATGGTACACCCTGGACGTCCCCATACCTACTTAGCCACGTCAGAATATCAACGCAAGAAAGTGATTCGTTACGGGTTAAAACGGTCACCTTCTTGACGTTGTTCTGCCGGGTTATCGCCTGAGCGAAAAAACCCTTCCAATCCGGTAAGTTCTTCACCAGCTCATATCCAGACCAGAAAAGCTCTAGGCCCTCCGGCCGGGCAAAGCTGATGTCGAACTCCCTGGAACCATAGGGATGTATCAGGGCGAAGATGTCAGCCACCCTGAAACCCATCTCAAGCAGGAGCTCCACCACCCTCTTTCTCGTAGGGCAGGCATCATTGCTTCTCCACTTGAGACAGACTACATTCCGTCTGGTCCCAGGGCCGGTTGTGGGCAGGGACCAGGTGGTCTCGCCCCCCCTTTCCTCTCGGAAAGCTCGCAGGCCATGCCTGTTTATCCATAAGGATAGGTCCACCTTCTCACCCTCTACTGTCATTGAGCTCTCCCCCTTTTTGAGGGCCTCCAGGAGCCGCCGCTGTAAGTCACCAACCGCGACTCCTGGGAATGAGGAAGCCAACGAGGATAGCCCCTCCCCCCCCACGGCCGCAGCCACACTGGCATAACTTCTGCCAGGTGTTACGGCCGCAGGAGGGGCAACCGAACCGGCCCCCCCCCCACTACACTAGTACCAGATGCCACGCCGGACCCCTCCGGAGGGCGGACACCAGGAGCCGCAGCCGCCGCTTTCTCAGCGACGGTCCGATGTCTCCCAGCATCCACCCCACCTTTGGGACCCGATGCGGCACCCCCACCAACACCCCTACCAGCACCCTGCTTACACACACCCTGTCTCCCTGCTGGGACAGCTGGTGCAACTGGTGTCGCCATATCACTTCTAGAATCATTAACTTTATTAGCCCTATTATTATTTACACTGCCACTGCCACTGGCCAAGCCACTCCCCTCCCCTGCTGCCCTTAGGATCTGGGCATGAGCAACCGCACTCCTCCCCTCCCCAGCACTTAATTCAGCGCTGGAGGAGGAGGCAGAGACAGGGGGGGCATGCCCAGTGGCAATGTACATGGCCATATACTCTGGCGCAATGTACCCCTCTTTCACTTTCCTTACAGAGGACCGGAGCGCTGCAGGCTGATCCTTTCCAGCAGCTCCGGCCCCTGGTTCCTCAATGCGCAGGCGCTTGTTTTCTGCGCCTGCGCAATTACTCACAGCTCCGGGCGCGCATCCGGAAGCCCGGCCGGGCACCCCCCCAGCCACGCCCACATGCGTGCCGATAGGAGGACGCCCAGACACACCCCCGGACACACCCCCGGCCACGCCTCCAGCCGCGCTCTCCGCTGCATCCCCTGATCCCCGCCGCACTTTTGCAGGTGCAGGCGGAGACTCAGGGCTATTACCACTTTGAGTGGGAGGGACGGCGATCCCGTCACACCGCCCCAGCACCACCCCACATACCGGAACGGCAGGCAGAGCAGTAGCCAGAGCGGTGGGCGGGGCCACCTCTTTCACAGGAGCTGACTCCGGCGCCGGACCACCCCCCCCTCCCACTGGGGAGTGGCCATCAGTACCGGAGGCTCCCACTTGAGCTAAGATTTTGCCACTTCCTCCATCACCCATGTCAGCAATCGGCGCCATCTTGGAATGGATGTTACTTGCTACAGGAAGTGAATTGGGGACACTAACCTGCGGAGCACCTGGCACAGACTTTTCAGCCTGCACCAAGCGCTCCGCAGGAACATAGATGAAATGTGTCTCCACTGCCTGCTGTTTTTCCTTCTTTTTGTTTTTCTTCTTTTTTTTTTTTTCCTTGCCGGTTTCTTCCAACAGCTCATCGCCGAAAACAAAGTTCTGCAACTGGACAGGGGATTCCAGCCGACGAATCTCCTCCATCAGCCCTCCTCCTCCGCCCTCCTCTTCACTGAAGGCCTCTGCGGCCGACGATAATTCTCCCTCGGACGAGGGCAACCCTGCTTGTTGCGCCGGGATACTGCAATCACCTGGCACAGACCACTGCGAGTCAGGAGGGGCTGGCGCGGGCTCCGGCCGGACCGACCGACGAGTGACAGACGCGGACACCACGCCAGGTATGCGGCTATCCTTGTCTTCACTGTCGCTGTTTGCGCTCTGCTCTCTCCTTTTCTCCTCCATTTCCAGGAATCTCTCCTCATTTAGGAGTTTTTCCCTAAAAGGTCCACTTTCATTCAGAAGCCTTTCCCTTCTTTCCTGTGCCTCTTTTACCTCCTTCTTGAGCACCTTAATTTTTTCAGAAATAGGAGCCCTTTTCTTACTATTCGTGACATTAGCCTTTGCCCTAAGCATTTTCAGCTCCTGGCTCAGGCTCTTGAGGTGCCGCCCCAGCTCCTTGAATTCATGGAGGTGGTACGCCACGCGGGAGCTGTAGGTTTGGGTAGCCTCTTTCTCCCTCCGGGACCCCCAACCTACCTGGGACGACACCTCCTGATCCTCTGCTTGTGACTTCAGGTCTTCAGGGGGGACTCGGCTGCCACTACCGCGTCCTGATGTGGTTGCCCCCTCGCTGCCATCACTCCTGGCCGGTCTCTGTAGCTCCTTACTCCCCTCCGACCCAAGCCGGGGAGCAGGAGTGTTCCTCTGGGAAGCCATGGCCTCAGGACCCCACCAGCTCCCTAGGGAGAGGCAGGGCCTGGGCTGGGGAGAGATGTTGAGGAACTCCCCGCAAGTCTGGAACTCCTCCTGGGGAGCAGGTGTTAAGAAACTCCCCAGAGAGGCCTGTGCTTGGAAGTTGTGGAGAGCTCTGAATCACACAACCTCTTACAGCAGCTGCAGACACCAGACACACCCAAGCCTGAATCTCTGCTATGGGAACTCTTTTTTATTATAAAATTACAAAACGCTACATAAATAATTACAAGTACAGACATACAAAACTTAAACATAGACAGCATTCCAGCTGCCCCAGCCACATTCACACACACATTCATACCTACACATAAAACTACAAACCTACAATCTACAATAAATAACCTACAATAAATAACCTAAAATAAATAAAACTTACCCAGCCGGTTCGGCCGAAATAACCTAACCCAAAGAAATTGAAATAAAACACAGAATAAAATCAAACTCAAACGAAAATATGGCTACTTCGCCGTAACTCAACTCCAGGCAACTTGCCCCTAAGCAAAAAAAAATATATATATTTTTTTTTTTTTAATTTTAAATTTTTTTTTTTTTATTTTTTTTTATATATATATAAACAACACTACAAACTACAAACTTACCCTAACCTAACCTGTCCCTAGCCATTCCCTATCCTAAACTAAAACTAAAACCCCCAGGACTGACCTCCGCCTCATGTCCTCTGCATGTCCGCATAGTCCGAGGCCAGCCCTACCTCCACCACCCACATCCAGCCCTCGCCCCATGTCCTCCCATGTCCGCGTAGTCCAGGACTGGATGTAGGCCTCCCCACACTTTGTAAGTGTCCCCCCCCTCACCCTAACCCACCCAACCTAACTAACTAACCCCCGCTTACCCTATCCTTCAACATAATATACACAATATATACAATATACCATACAATAAACATTACTATAACCACACATAACCACTCCCGAAGGACCAAGTTCAGCCTTTGCAAGCCTTTTAAAAACCATACACTTTATCCAAAACAAAAATCTAGGGTGAGAGTATCAGCCCACCACCAGGAAGAGTACTACTAGGCTATGGTACGCTAAAAGCAAAACCTCTCCAGAGGAGAGAGGCCCTGCTGGTACCCAGTCTTTCGTACTCGAGAGAACGTACCTTCACCAGGTCTCCCAGAATGTTCCTACACACCTCATCCACTGGGAGGACTTTCTGCCTTGTTGAAACTAAACACCGTGCGTTCCACGTGTAGTACCTAACCACTATGCTAACTAAAAAACATGTGCACAGGTCCCTTCTGCCCAGGTCTCTGAGCACTCCATAGGCCCACTCCGCATAGGAGAGGCTGGCTAGCCTAGGCCAGCCAATGGAAGCTCCCACCCGTTTGTACACCTCTGTATTAAAGGGACACTGGAGCAGGAAGTGCTCCATACTTTCCAGTATGGAGCCGCACTCCTCCCGGGGACAACCCCTTTCATCAGAGTTCCTGTACTTCAGATTGTCCCTTACATACAGCCTCCCGTGAAAGCAGCGCCAAGCCAAGTCCCAAAACTTCAAGGGGATCCTTGCAGAATTTAGCAACTGTAACCCCTTGTCTAGATCCCGGCTTGGGCAATCCTTGAGGGCCAGGGGCTTCTGGAAGTGGGACAACAAGACCCTCTCGTCAAGGGACCTCCTTGACAGAGTCCTGATTTCCCCTACCTCCAAACCCCACCGGCGGATTACCTTCAGAATCGGGGTGACGTAAGCCGGAAGATATCCGTGAGGCGTACGCAAGTCCTTCACTTGCCCTCCTGTCTCCCATTCCTGGAAGAAAGGCCGAAACCACCCCCGGCAGGAGACTACCCACGGAGAAGCCCTCTCCATCCAGAGGTTCGCCAGATTTACTTTAACAAATGTGTTTACAAGAAACACCACGGGGTTGACCATAGATAACCCCCCTAATCTCCTCGTGCGGTAAGTCACCTCCCTCTTGATCAGGTTCAGTCTATTCCCCCATAAGAGCTGGAAAAACAGACTGTAAACCCGAGTCCAGAGAGGCTCTGGCAAGATACACACACTGCCCAAATAGATAAGCAGAGGGAGCAGGAAAGCCTTGATCAGGTGCACCCTTTCCCTGAGGGTCAAAGACCAGCCCTTCCACTGGTCGACCTTCTGAGCGGCGATCTTAAGCCTGTCGTCCCAATTTTGAGTGGGATAATCCCCATGACCGAAATGGATGCCTAGGACTTTGGCTGACGACTGGGGCCCTGATGGATGCCTAGGACTTTGGCTGATCATGGACCCGGATGCTTCCGAGTAGCGATCCACCTCAGACATCACATATTCCGCCTCCCCTTTCGAGGACACGAAAATGGTGACATCGTCGGCGTACGCTACTGACCTCAGAGTGGCTTCCGGCGCCGCCGGATCCATCCCGACTCCCGCCAACGGTCCACGATTGACCCTCTTAAGAAAGGGATCAATCGCGAACACGTATAAAAGCGGGCTCAAAGGACAACCCTGGCGAACGCCGGACCCAACCTCAAAAGGGCAGCCAGACCAACCGTTCACAAGCGGGAAACTCTCCGCCCCCGCATACAAGATCTTTAACCAATCGACAAACCCCCCCGGCAGGCCATACTTCAGAAGGACCGACCAGAGGTACTCATGGTTCACCCGATCAAATGCCTTTGCTTGATCTAAGGACAGCATGTACCCCCTCCAGTGGCCTGCTCTACTCTGTTCCACTGCCTCTCGGACACCGAGCACAGCACTAGAAGTGCTGCGGCCTGGAACCGAGCAATGCTGAGCCACCGAAAGGAGTTGAGGCGCAAATTTCACCAGCCTGTTAAACAGTATCTTGGCCAGAATCTTTCTGTCCGTATTGAAAAGTGCTATGGGACGCCAGTTCTCAATACGGCTCGGATCTTTACCTTTTGATAGGAGGATCAGGGCTGACCTCCTCATTGACTGAGGCAGAGTGCCCGAGGATAGACACTCATTGAATACCTCAGTCAAGAGGGGACATAAAGAGTCCTTAAAGGTCTTATAAAACTCGGATGTTAAGCCATCCGGGCCTGGCGACTTCTTCAGAGCTAACCCTTCCACCGCCAGGATAACTTCCTCCTTCCTGATCTCTTCTACCAAACCGTCAAAAGAGAGGTGAGCTCCTGACTCAGGGGTGATTTCAGCCAGGAAATCCGACATCTTGTCCCGATCCAGATCCCTCTTTCCCAAGAGGCACGAGTAAAAGGATCTGACGACTTCCAGGATCCCTGATCTGGATCTGTTCAGGGAACCCGTACTGTCAACCAGTCCTGTCACTAACTTACTCTTCACTGACATCTTACAGTTTCTGTAGGGGTCGGGCGAGCGGTACCTCCCGAAGTCCCTTTCAAAAACTAAAGATGTGTGCCTATCATACTGGCACCTCTTGAGCAAAGATTTCACCCTGGAGATATCCTCGCGGCTACCTCCAGTCGAGACCAGATCTTCGAGTTTCCTCCTCAGACCCTGATACAGGCGGTACCTGTCCAGGGACCTGAGGCTCGAGAGCTGGCGGAAGAATTTTGCGGCCCGGTCTTTGAATATCTCCCACCACTCTGACTTAGTGTCACAGAGATCCAGCAAAGCTACCTGACTCTGAAGAAAGTCCTCAAAGGATTGTCTTACCTCTGCTTCCTCCAGGACTCCCGCATTCAGCTTCCAGTAACCTCTTCCCATTTGGGGGGATTCTGAAATATTCAGAGAGAACATAATCAGACAGTGGTCGGAGAATTCTACCTCCACAACCCTCAAGGGCGAGAAAGTAGCCTCCTCCTTCAAAAAAAACCTGTCTATTCTAGACCTAATCCTATCTCCTCTATAGAAAGTGAAACCCCCGTGGTCTGGGGTGTGCCTAATGTGGACATCCACCAGACAAGCCTCACTAGCTATGCTATTTAAAGCTATACTATCATAAGCCAGCGGGTTTCTGGTGCCTCCCCTATCTTGGGACCTTATGATGGTGTTAAAGTCCCCACCAAAGACCACTTGCCGGCTTGTAAAAAGGAAAGGCTTGATCCTCATAAAGAGACATTTCCTGTCCCACCTGGACTGGGGCCCATAAATATTGATCAGGCGCAGTTCCTGTCCCTTCATGAGGATATCCAAGATCAAACACCTCCCCATTTCCAGCTCAACCACCCGTCGGCATTCTACCGGTACGGTGAAAAGAACCGCCACTCCGCTATACGACTCAGCCGCAAGAGACCAGAAGGAGGGCCCAGATCTCCACTCCCTCTTCGCCTTGTGGACTTCTGCCAAGTTTGACAGTCTGGTCTCCTGCAAAAATAAAACATCAGCTTCAACTCGGCTGAAAAAATCAAAGGCTGTGTAGCGAGCCGCATCAGATTTAACGCTGGCGACATTAATGGTCGCCAGTGTCAGCTGAGTGGGTACCGCCATACTTGGTGTTTAAGCTGAATGTCCTCCTTCCTTCCCGACCCTCTTACCCCTCCCGGGGCTATCCTCTAAGGCGGCGCGTCCTCTTTTGAGAGAGACGGTGGTGTCCATTCCATCTGTCACCACCGCTCCCTCTTGCGTACCGCCCCTGTCTTTCTCAGTTCCAGGAATCAGATTTGCCTCCTCTTCTGGGGACCTTACATCCACACCAGAGAGGGGCACGGGGCCTCCTGGAAGCCCTCCCACCTTCGCCCCCGGTACCCCACTTCTTACCTCCTCCCCGCATGAAGAGGAGGCAGAGGTCTCATCCAAAGTGAGATACCGGTTGGAGAGCTCAAGAGGGGAGCCAGTTACGCCTTCCCTGGCTACTTTGGTCGGGCTCTTTTTTTTTGAGAACCGTTTCCGTCTATTGATATTAGACCCAGTCTCACTACCCTCTGCACTTTCGTAGTTTGAAGACTGGGTCTCATCGGCCCGGTCTAGTCTCCTGATCTCCACACTTAGCTCCCTGTCCCCTAGGGTCTCCGAACTACGGGAGCCCGCCACTTGGGGAGGGGCAGACATCACCCCATTTTGGTGGGGTTCCTTCTGTTCCCTCTCCGCCTGGCGCCTCTCCCTCCGCCTCTGCCGGGACGGACCGCTCTTGGTCTTCACTGACCCCTTAACTCGACTGTCTCCGCCAGCACCCGCCTCAGCCGAAGAGACCTCCCGGCCCACTCCTGCGTGAGCTCGGGCCGCATTGACCTCTGAGAGGGGACAGCGACTAAATGGGTGTCCGAGCACACCACACAAGTTGCACCTAATTTCCACACAAGATGCGGCAAGATGACCTGTCCCTCCACACAACGCGCACTTCTGCACTTGGCAGCTGGCGCTGAAGTGTGAAGGGCTGCCGCACTTGTGACAGAGCTTAGGCTGCCCCCTGTAGAAAACGAGAATCCTATCCCGGCCGATGAAGGCAGAGGATGGAATGTGGGAAACCGTGCTTCCTAGACATTTCAACTTCACATTGAAAGTCCAGGCTCCCGACCAAATGCCAAATTCGTCCAGGTTTTTCGATGGTACACCCTGGACGTCCCCATACCTACTTAGCCACGTCAGAATATCAACGCAAGAAAGCGATTCATTACGGGTCAAAACGGTCACTTTCTTGACGTTGTTCTGCCGGGTTATCGCCTGAGCGAAAAAACCCTTCCAATCCGGTAAGTTCTTCACCAGCTCATACCCGGACCAGAAAAGCTCTAGGCCCTCCGGCCGGGCAAAGCTGATGTCAAACTCCCTGGAACCATAGGGATGTATCAGGGCGAAGATGTCAGCCACCCTGAAACCCATCTCAAGCAGGAGCTCCACCACCCTCTTTCTCGTAGGGCAGGCATCATTGCTTCTCCACTTGAGACAGACTACATTCCGTCTGGTCCCAGGGCCGGTTGTGGGCAGGGACCAGGTGGTCTCGCCCCCCCTTTCCTCTCGGAAAGCTCGCAGGCTGTGCCTGTCTATCCATAAGGATAGGTCCACCTTCTCACCCTCTACTGTCATTGAACTCTCCCCCTTTTTCAGGGCCTCCAGGAGCCGCCGCTGCAAGTCACCAACCGCGACTCCTGGGAATGAGGAAGCCAACGAGGATAGCCCCTCCCCCCCACGGCCGCAGCCACACTGGCATAACTTCTGCCAGGTGTTACGGCCGCAGGAGGGGCAACCGAACCGCCCCCCCCCCACAACACTAGCACCAGACACCACACCGGACCCCTCCGGAGGGCGGACACCAGGAGCCGCAGCCATCGCTTTCTCAGCGACGGTCCGCTGACTCCCAGCATCCATCCCACCTTTGGGACCAGATGCAACACCTCCACCAACACCCCTACCACTACCCTGCTCACATGCACCCTTTCTCTCTGCTGGGACAGCTGGTGCAGCAGGTGCAGCAGGTGTCATTTTACCTTTATTTTTTTTATTATTATTTGCCTTATTTTTTCCTCTACTATGCTCCTTGCCACCCTCATTGCCACTGGTCAAGCCCCCCCCCTGCTGCCCTTGAGACCTGGGCAGTGATCATCACACTCCTCCCCTCCCCAGCACTTAATTCAGCGCTGGAGGAGGAGGCCGAGACAGAGGGGGCGTGTCCAGTGGCAATGTACATGGCCACCTGTTCTGGTGCAACACAACCTTTCTTAGTGGACCGGAGCACCGTAGTCATATCCTCCCCGGCAGCTCCGGCCCCCGGCTCTTCAATACGCAGGCGCTTACTGCCTGCACCTGTACTCCCAGCTTCGGGAGCGCGTCCAGACACACCCCTGGCCACGCCTCCTTCTTCATTCACCGCCGCCGCCTCCCTTGATCCCCGCCGCACGTTGGCAGCTGCAGGCGGGGACCCAGAACTATCACCGCCGTGGGTAGGAGGGACGGTGACCTCATCGTCACACCGCTCCAGCACCACCCCACATACCTGAACGGCAGGCAGGGCGGTAGCCAGAGCAGTGGACGGAGCGGCTGGCAGAGTGGTGGGCGGGGCCTCCCGATGTTTTTTCCCGCCCCCTCCACTTTCAACAGATGACTGCCGGATCCCGCTTTCTGCCGGCACCTCCTCCCTGCCTCCGCATGCAGGGACGGCGTCCGGCGCCATTTTGGGCTGCACAATCTCCCCGCTCCTCCGCTCAGGCACCACCTCAGATGCCGAGCCAGGGAGTTTAGCGGGATACACGCCTGGTGAAGACTTTTCAGCCTCCACCAAGCGTGTATAGACATAACGTGTCTGGATGTTTTTTTTTTCCTTCTTGCTCTTCCTCTTTTTCTTGCCACTGCTCTCGTCCTCATCCAGCAGGTCTTCTCCAAACGCAAAACCCTGAAAGTCTACCACAGGCGACTCCAACATTTTGATCTCTCTCAGTAGACCACCATCTTCATCGCTTCCCTCCATAGCTGACTCCGCATCCGAAGATGGCAACGCTGGTAACTGCACTTGCTCCTGTTCGGGCGGAATGCCACTATATGCCTCCATTACTGGGGTTACCGGGAGGGCTGGTTCAGACTGCGAGGTTTGGGGCCCCGCCTGGGATGCCAGAGATTCGGAGTCTTCCAACTCCTCCACCTCGCTCTCCGCACCCCCGCACGGCTCCCCTCTCCTCGCAGCCTCCATCTCCTTAAATCGCTCCCCATTTAGCAACTTTTCTCTGAAGGGCCCACTGCCCTCCAGCAACTGGTCTTGCCGCTTCAGGGAGGCCTCCAGGTCCTCTTTAAGTACCCCAATTTTCTCCCTGAGGGGGGCCTCTTTGACCTGGAGGAGATAGTGGACCTGGCCCTCGTCTCCTTTAGATCCTTTCTTACGGCTTTGAGGTGCCGTCCCAGCTCATCGTATTCTCGCAGGTGGGCAGCTATACGAGAGCTGTAGGTGAGGGTACTCTCTCCCTCCCACCGAGACCCCCAACCTACCTGGGACGACACCTCTCGGCTTCCTGCTGGTAGTCTTTTTCCTCCTGATGTCCTCGGGTCCTCAGGGGGGACTTGGCTACCACCGCGTCCAGATGTTTTCACCCCCTCGCCGCCATCGCTCAGAGTCGGTCGCCGCCCGTCCATACTCCCCTCCGACCCACGCCGGGGAGCAGGGGCACCCTTCCGGGAGCTCATGGCCACAGGACCCCACCAGCTCCCTAGGGAGAGGCAGGGCCTGGGCTGGGGGAAAAGGTGTCACACTCCCCCGCAAGCCTGGAACTCCTCCTGGGGAGCAGATGGTAGGAAACTCCCCAGAGAGGCCTGTGCTGTGGAGGTTCAGGAGCTGCAGCAGACACACCCTTTCACCTCAGCTGCAGACACCAGACACACCCAAGACTGAATCTCTGCTATGGGACCTCTCTCCTCTGTCTGGGTGCCGGGGCCTAAATATCTGAAAGTGGGCTGTTCCAGTGGTGGGTGACATGAAGCCTGATTCTCTGCTATGGGACCTCTCTCCAATTGATATTGGTTAATTTTTTTTATTTTTTTTATTTCCCTATCCACATTTGATTGCAGGGGATTTACCTACATTTTGCTGCCTTTTGCAGCCCTCTAGCCCTTTCCTGGGCTATTTTACAGCCTTTTTAGTGCCGAAAAGTTCGGGTCCCCATTGACTTCAATGGGGTTCGGGTTCGGGGCGAAGTTCGGCCGAACTTCTCGAACCCGAACATCCAGGTGTTCGCTCAACTCTGCTGACAACTACTATGCCTAGGATGTGATCCAGTTAAACATAGGGCCCCAATGCATTTAGTGGGATACCACTAAGACTGTCACAGCAGCAGCCACCGCTGCTCTGTTCACCTCCCCGAATGGTCTGTTCCCACCTCCCTCTGTCTCCTTCTTGGCAGGCCTGTTTACTGGGCTTGCTCTGTCCCTCCACAAAGGCTGTGGCTTGTTTGCTGGTGAGGCCCACCTTTTCTGCACATAAGGCATACACATATGCTCCCTCCAACTCTTGAAGGGCCAGCACACACTAGTTTTCACCATGTGACCCTGGTATACTTAAGGCATCTTACCCTGTTGGAGGATGCCTTAGCAATGGGTTTTCTAGCATGCTAGAATCTTGCAGAAAAAAATGGCAATGTTCCTCTATTTTTTGTGTTAATATAGTGGGACCGCTCTGCTCCTCATTCACACAGAGCGTTTTTCCACTAATGCAGGTATTCACTTTATCTGGCCCAAGATAGACACCTTTCAGTTGGATCGCAGTGTACTTCTACGCAGATTGAAACTCAGCATATCTATGCTGGATCGTCGTAGGCTCCTCTGCAAGATGTCATAAACCGCACAATAGTGAGAGTACCTCCGGCACAGTTAAAATATTCTGCTTTATTATACTCACAGAAATAAAAAGATTTTTCAGCATATCAATACAGCAATAGTCTTTCGCACAGCCCGACCCGGGTTTCACATATAGCTTCGTCAGGGGCGGCTATCTACCACGCCTAGGGTAGGCGGATATTTAACCCCCTTCCCCCCATGTTGCACAGCTGATGATTACATTACCCATCCAATTGCAAAAAGGAGTTCTTCAAAAATGCTCATATTACAAATAAAACACAGATAAAAGCACATTCTATTCCTATTCCAAAAATCCACAATCAAAATGTTGCAATTATAAAGCTTTTTCATGCTGACTTCCCCCACTGGGACTTATATTACAAACACGGCTAGGTCAACCAATGACTGGCTTCCAGGTACTTCATTCATAAAATCACACGTCCATGTTGGTCCCCTCCCCCTACTGGACAATCAATTACTCCACACTTTCACTGCTCCGGCGCACTACAATGCCAATATTCGAAGTAAATTCTAACTAAACAGGGCTTGAGATCGAATTCAATGTTCATCCCTTTAGGTTGAAGGGTGCTTAGTTTATATATCCATTCGATCTCTCTTCTGTTTATTTGCATAACTGGATCCCCACCCCACCAATGAGGCTTGACTAATTCCACTCCCATGAATTTCAAACCGTTAGGGTTCTTTTCATGGTGCTCCTTAAAGTGCATAGAGACATTATGTGTAGTTAGACCTTTTTTGATATTCCGGATATGCTCCTGTATTCTAACTTCCAGTTTCCTGAGGGTTCTTCCCACGTACTGGAGGCCACAAGGGCACTCCAGTACATATATCACCCCCTCATTCTTACAGGACAGACCCCCTTTCACTTTAAACTCTTGTCAGTCCACTTGCTGTGGATTTCACTACCCCCACATTCTGCGTTCTCTCTATCAAACTTCTATTTTTGCAGCCTATGCAAAAGCCGCACCATGTGAATTTCTGCGTGTCACTCTTTTTGGGGACAGTCGAAATTGCACTGTGTACTAGACGTGTGTTTAGATTAGGAGCCTTCTTATATATAATCTCTGGCCTCCTAGGTATCTCTTTCCCCAGGATGGGGTCATTCTTTAATGTTGCCCAATTTCTTTTGATCGCATTTTTCAAAAACCCTGCATTGGCATTGTATTGTGTCATGAACATGAAGCGGAAATCCCTATCTTTCTTATTCCTTTTTCCACATCCACCCTCTATTTTGCAAACTTCCAAATTATTCCGGCACTCTTCCAACTCCTCCTCCTCATACCATTTTTCCACAAACCTTTCTTTAATCACTTTGCTCCGCTTTCTATAATCTACTTTTGTACAGTTGCGTGCTATTCTTTTAAACTGCCCCTTTGGGATGTTATTTAGCCATACATCGTGATGGCAGCTGGTCCTGTCAATATATGCATTCACTTCTGTTTCTTTAAAGTAAGTTCTCGTAGTCAACTTTCCATTTTCCAAGGAAATACACAGGTCTAGGAAATTAACCTCCACATTGCTTATATTACTGGTAAAGTGCAAATTCCAGCTGTTCTCATTCAAGTTCTGGATGAGTACTTCCAGCCCCATTTTCTCTCCCACCCAGATTAGAAGGCAGTCGTCGATGAATCTCCTCCATACCCACAATTCACCTCCATAAATTTTCTTTTCTAGTATCGGGTTGATGTTTTCCTCCTCCCATACCCCCACAAAAATGTTTGCGAAACTGGGGGCGAATTTCGCCCCCATCGCAGTTCCGGTGCATTGGACATAGAAGCTCCCATCAAACCAGAAGTAGTTGTGGTCTAATCAATACTCCACGCACCTCAAAATAAATGTACCTTGTGTGTCTGTCATTAATGGGTCTTTCAACACCTGGTTCTCTATAGCTTTCAGTCCTAAGGCCTTCGGTATCACGGTATATAATGATGTCACATCGACTGTCGCCAGCCATACATCCTCTTGATGCATATCAAATTTTTGTATCAGATCTAATACACTACCCGTATCCTTCAAATATGAAGGAATTCGTGTGACATACTTTTGTAGATGAAAATCTATATACTCTGTGATCCTGCTTGTGAGGGAGTTAATGCCCGAAACTATAGGCCTGCCTGGGGGTTTAGGGAGACACTTATGTATTTTTGGTAGGTGATATAGCACCATCTTTTAATAATACATCCAATTTCTTCTTATACTCTTTCATGGGGTCACTCTTTAATTTCCTATATGTGGTCTCATCTGCCAACAATCTATGCATTTCCATCTCATACTTATCCTTATCCATTACAACTACCCCCCCCCCCCTTTATATGCAGGTTTTATTACAATCAGGGGGTTAGCTTCCAGATCTTGCAAGGCTTTTTTCTCCTTAAATGAGAGGTTATTGTATTTCTTTTTACTTTCTATCTTATCTAACTCATTCAAAAGTCCTCTTTTAAAGGCCTCTATGCACTTATTACTGGTGTTTTTCGGGAAGAATTTAGATTTTTCCTGAAGCTGGGTGTGAATTATCCCCTTTTCATTAGTTGCGTTTTTTACAGACGCACCCAATGATGCATTTACTGCATTTTTCAAGGGGGCACTCTGATTGCTCATGCAATATTTCGCAATATTCAGTTTTTTCACAAATCTATGTATATCAAGGAAAGTCTCAAGTTTATTTAACATCGTAGGTGCAAATTTTAAACCCCTCCCTAATTGTTTTTCTTCCTCTGATAGGTTGTATGAACTCAAATTAAAGATGCTTCTTATCGTCGCCTGATTTGTTTGGGGTCTGGACTTATTTTTTCTCTTTCAATTTCCTCTCCTACCTCTATGTGATTTCTTTATTGTGGGGTCGTCATTATACTCCTTTCGGGCTCTTGCTTCCCCATCATATTCCTTTGTACTCCTATTATTGCCTGATGTGGAAAATTTTGATTATTGGGTATGGTTTTTCTTTCCTGTGCCTCCATTTGCGGGGATTCCTCCCTAACTCCGTAATTCTGTGGTTTATATCTCTCTTCCGTATAATATCTACTACGTCCGGAATACTGGTCAGAGTGGTAGTTATGGTACCTACCATATCCTCCCTCTCCCCTGTAGTTTCCATTTCCTCTTTAATTCCCATAATATGGGGGTCGTCTCCCTGGTGTTTGATAATATCCTTCCTGCCTGTTCCTATTCCACCAGTTATTCGAGTTTCCCTGTCTTCTGACATTTTCATTTTGATAATGATAGTCATTGGTATACCCTCCGTATCTATTTGCTCTATAATTTCCTCCTTGCTGGTAAGTTCCTTTGTAGTTATTTTTATTCCTCCCATAGGGTTCAAAAGTGCCATTTTTCCTCTATGTGCGATTGCCCTGATTTGGCAAACCTGAGTCAACGGTTCCTGCCTGCATTTCACTAGAAACTATGTTCTCTCTGTTTTTATTTTTCCATTTATACACTCTGTTGTTTTCATATTCCTCACACACTTTAGCAAATTTCTTCTGTTTTTTCATTCAAATGTCACTCTCATTTTTTACAACCATCTGCTTACATTTAATACTGAAATCCTCATATTCCTTTTTATTCCCAATTTTAAACGGCTGGATTTTATGTTGAAGTGTTTCTATGGTCTTATTGATCTGTTTCAGTTTATTTCTGCGTATATTTATAATAAATCGCAAGACCTTCAGGCCACACTCATTCATTAATTGTTCCCATTCCAATAAATCCCCCTCATCCTCAGAGTTCAGAGGTAACTGCCATCTCAGACCATCTGGAATTTTGCATTCAGCCAAATAGCATTCTAATGATGCAAGATCCCATATGGTTCTAACCTCCCTAATCAGCTCTTTTTCCAGCTCTGCAAACAGATTTATTAGACCCTTATCTTCGTCTTCAACACATTTCACTGATAAAAAAATCAACATTACACTTAAAGTTTGCTCGGAAATCAAAAATGTCCATCATCACCATTGCGACTCAAAACCCACAAATATAAATGCAATAAATAAGATAAAATGAGTCACTGGGTTTCAATAGTACTTGCGCTGCTGGTTTCCCGAGATGAAGTGGGTACCAAAAATACATAAGTGTCTCCCTAAACCCCCAGGCAGGCCTATAGTTTCGGGCATTAACTCCCTCACAAGCAGGATCACAGAGTATATAGATTTTCATCTACAAAAGTATGTCACACGAATTCCTTCATATTTGAAGGATATGGGTAGTGTATTAGATCTGATGCAAAAATTAGATATACATCAAGAGGATGTATGGCTGGCGACAGTCGATGTGACATCATTATATACCGTGATACCGAAGGCCTTAGGACTGAAAGCTATAGAGAACCAGGTGTTGAAAGACCCATTAATGACAGACACACAAGGTACATTTATTTTGAGGTGCGTGGAGTGTTGATTAGACCACAACTACTTCTGGTTTGATGGGAGGTTCTATGTCCAATGCACCGGAACTGCGATGGGGGCGAAATTCGCCCCCAGTTTCGCAAACATTTTTATGGGGGCATGGGAGGAGGAAAACATCAACCCGATACTAGAAAAGAAAATTTATGGAGGGGAATTGCGGGTATGGAGGAGATTCATCGACGACTGCCTTCTAATCTGGGTGGGAGAGAAAAGGGGCCTGGAAGTACTCATCCAGAACTTGAATGAGAACAGCTGGAATTTGCACTTTGCCAGTAATATAAGCAATGTGGAGGTTAATTTCCTAGACCTGTGTATTTCCTTGGAAAATGGAAAGTTGACTACGAGAACTTACTTTAAAGAAACAGAAGTGAATGCATATATTGACAGGACCAGCTGCCATCATGATGTATGGCTAAATAACATCCCAAAGGGGCAGTTTAAAAGAATAGCACGCAACTGTACAAAAGTAGATTATAGAAAGCGGAGCAAAGTGATTAAAGAAAGGTTTGTGGAAAAATGGTATGAGGAGGAGGAGTTGGAAGAGTGCCGGAATAATTTGGAAGTTTGCAAAATAGAGGGTGGATGTGGAAAAAGGAATAAGAAAGATAGGGATTTCCGCTTCATGTTCATGACACAATACAATGCCAATGCAGGGTTTTTGAAAAATGCGATCAAAAGAAATTGGGCAACATTAAAGAATGACCCCATCCTGGGGAAAGAGATACCTAGGAGGCCAGAGATTATATATAAGAAGGCTCCTAATCTAAACACACGTCTAGTACACAGTGCAATTTCGACTGTCCCCAAAAAGAGTGACACGCAGAAATTCACATGGTGCGGCTTTTGCATAGGCTGCAAAAATAGAAGTTTGATAGAGAGAACGCAGAATGTGGGGGTAGTGAAATCCACAGCAAGTGGACTGACAAGAGTTTAAAGTGAAAGGGGGTCTGTCCTGTAAGAATGAGGGGGTGATATATGTACTGGAGTGCCCTTGTGGCCTCCAGTACGTGGGAAGAACCCTCAGGAAACTGGAAGTTAGAATACAGGAGCATATCCGGAATATCAAAAAAGGTCTAACTACACATAATGTCTCTATGCACTTTAAGGAGCACCATGAAAAGAACCCTAACGGTTTGAAATTCATGGGAGTGGAATTAGTCAAGCCTCATTGGTGGGGTGGGGATCCAGTTATGCAAATAAACAGAAGAGAGATCGAATGGATATATAAACTAAGCACCCTTCAACCTAAAGGGATGAACATTGAATTCGATCTCAAGCCCTGTTTAGTTAGAATTTACTTCGAATATTGGCATTGTAGTGCGCCGGAGCAGTGAAAGTGTGGAGTAATTGATTGTCCAGTAGGGGGAGGGGACCAACATGGACGTGTGATTTTATGAATGAAGTACCTGGAAGCCAGTCATTGGTTGACCTAGCCGTGTTTGTAATATAAGTCCCAGTGGGGGAAGTCAGCATGAAAAAGCTTTATAATTGCAACATTTTGATTGTGGATTTTTGGAATAGGAATAGAATGTGCTTTTATCTGTGTTTTATTTGTAATATGAGCATTTTTGAAGAACTCCTTTTTGCAATTGGATGGGTAATGTAATCATCAGCTGTGCAACATGGGGGGAAGGGGGTTAAATATCCGCCTACCCTAGGCGTGGTAGATAGCCGCCCCTGACGAAGCTATATGTGAAACCCGGGTCGGGCTGTGCGAAAGACTATTGCTGTATTGATATGCTGAAAAATCTTTTTATTTCTGTGAGTATAATAAAGCAGAATATTTTAACTGTGCCGGAGGTACTCTCACTATTGTGCGGTTTATGACATCTTGCAGAGGAGCCTACGACGATCCAGCATAGATATGCTGAGTTTCAATCTGCGTAGAAGTACACTGCGATCCAACTGAAAGGTGTCTATCTTGGGCCAGATAGTGAATACCTGCATTCGTGGAAAAACGCTCTGTGTGAATGAGGAGCAGCGCAGTCCCACTATATTAACATTTTACAATTGTGAAGAACCCACTTCATCTCGGGAGACCAGCAGCGCAAGTACCATTGAAACCCAGTGACTCATTTTATCTTATTTATTCCCCTATTTTTTTTTACCTACTAAGCTTTTGGTGATGGCCTCAAACTGTTTAATCACTGCTTTTTCATAATAAAATTCTTGTGGCCCCGTATAATGCTTCTCTGGAAAAGAGACATAGTGTATAAGCCAGTCTTCTGTCTAAAAGGAAAGCAAAACTAAGTTTCTCATACCAGGAACCCAGCTCTTTCTGAGTAAGGGTGCAAAGAAAATGAGCTTGCCTGCCTGAAATGCCTTGGTTGGTGTACTATGTCTTCTTAAGCAGAGTGCTGAGGAGTAAGCATGAGGAGTATTGTAAGCCAATCAAATCTCTGGAAATATATAAAAATATATATATGAAAACTATATGAAAATTTGCACATCTTACATCTGCTGGCATTAGATAAACTTAGCTGTCTTTGAATGCTAATTTTGAATATGATATGTGCTATGTCTGAGGCCCACTCCTATTTCCAGAATGGGGTCCCCGAAGTGAAGAAGAGAGATATAATCTTCTTTCATCACTATGGAAGTTAATAAATTATCCAAGTGAGTGCACTTGATGGCATATCCTAGCAACAATCTACCTAGTATTACACAGTGAGTATGAAATCAATGTGTCAACCAAACAGATTTGACTACCTTAAAACGGCTTTGTCAATGGCTGTCATGAGCGGGGAAAAGTTGCAGATTGCAGCACAAAAGACCTCTTATGATAGGTGTATTTGTTTTTAATAAATGACCCCCAATGTTTTTAGGCTTAAAAAGCTAATAATTGTTGCTGGTTTCTTTATAATCATAAATAAAATTGTGTATGTGAATAAACCAGTAACAGTTTTCAGTTTCTAGGCAAAAAGAAACCTCTAACACTATTCTCAATATAGTAAGGCCTTTTATTGTTATTATATGATTACATATTTATTATAGTATAGCCTTTTATTATGGATTAAATTAGAGAGAGAAAAAAAATAACAATTTTTTTTATGTAAGTCTCTCCCAAGATTCACTTACCACAAAGCTATAGCATTACCATATAGAGATATATGCTTATTCAATGCTTATAAGCTAACACATATTACTGCTGTCTTTATAATCATATACTGTGCTCATGAATAAAGCGGTAATATGCATATTGGGTTTCTGGGTTCTCAGTGTGGTGAAGCTGTAGTACATACAGTATATGATATGCAGATGCTAGGACACAGCTCTGCCCTCCCCATGTCTTGCCCTGTCAATTAAGGGGAAGGTGAAATGTACAGAGCACAAGGGGTGCAACAAAGTAGTGCTCAAAAGATTCAGCCCTGCCTTCTGGTGCTCCAACTTCTCATTTGCATATGAATAAAACATAGATATATCTGCAGTTGTTTAGAATACAGATGAAAGAAAGGTAAAGGTTGTTTTAATCAACATGATGCCAGCAAGTTTGTCTGTTTTAATAGGGTTGATCCTAGTGACAGAGCTGCTTTAAGGGCATTTTCCTGGAAGTCCCCTAGTTTTCACACTTGAATCCCTATACAGGGATCTGGACTTCTCTGCAGAGAAACCACCAGAAGGGCAGTGAGGAATCAAGCAAAACCATACTCATAGACAAGCCGGGGTCAGTACATGAAATCAGGTATGCAGTCTGAAGTCCGGGTGGGCAACTCTGGGTCAGTACAGGGATTACAACGCCTATACGAACCAACCCAATAGCCCCCATGAATAACACCAGAATATACTCATGTAATGAATCATGAATCTTTTATTATAACAAAAATTAATTGGACAAGGTGAAAAGAAAAGAAAAGGGGGAAGAGATCAAAAAATCTCCTCACTCCTGATACCCCTGATAGAGGGAATCGCACAGGTACTCAGCTGATTGTGATGATGATATAAAATATAAGGAGAAATAGAACCCGCGCTGACTAAGTGACAGAGGGAGACACTTATGTAAAGTTTAGTGTATCTTGTAAGGGTTGAAGAGATATATTGATTCCACTGGAACAATGCAATCAGATGACACCCGATTCCTTCCTACGGTGCCTGAGAGCAACGTTCAGAGTCCACCTGGATAAAGTCACAAAGCGTACATAAAACAAAAGGCTGCGAGTACTTACTGCTCAGCCGTCTTGAAGATTTGTGGCTAGAAGTTTCTTGCTTGATGTGAAGCTGATACTTGGATGAACTTGTTAAATCTGTTTGTCGCTTCTTCGCTTCTGTCTTCTGTTGCTGTCTTCTGCTTTCCTGGTGGCACGCGCGTAGCTCCGGCCAGTAGCACGCGCGCGCTCCTGGAAGCAATGTTCGTTGTCCTGGTAACCTGGCGTGTGACGTCACACTCGAGAGCTACGGAAGCCTCTTTGGTCCACAATACCTCCGACGCGTTTCGGAATAGTCGTATTCCTTCCTCAGGGATAGATGTGGATCCTGCTTCACTGGTTTTTAAGCCCGCTGGTTACCAAGGTGACAGCTTTTGTTTGCAATACAGCGCGAATACAAAGAAGAGCATAGCAATTATCAGAGGAGAGCGATCTTTGATAGTAATCGATCTCAATAATTGCATTAATTTGTTGGTTGGTATACACATGTTCTTTAATTGGATCCATAATGGCTCATGACTGGCCATTGATTTTATTGTATTTATTTAAATTTATTCCACCGTACTTCCGGTACTCTAGTGGTTTGTTTTATTTTATTTTGGGGGTTCATTAGACTACTTGAAGGTTCGTCAGCGCTTAGTAATACGTTTCCAAAAGAGAGGATTATAGGAAAGCGAACAGCTCTATTTCCTGATTAAGGCCAATGGGCGCCAGGGTATTGAGGTTGTAGATCCATTTGCTCTCCTTACGGGACATTACTTTAATAAAATCTCCACCTCTGGGGTCCTGCTTTATCTGTTCTATGCCCCCAAAGATAGAGCCTTCAAATTTACCTTTGTGTTTCTCACTGTAGTGACGTGACAGGGGGTGGCCTACGAATTTTTTGTTGATGTTCTTTATATGCTCCCATAATCTGATTCTTAATACACGTTTCGTTCTTCCTATATAGATCTTGCCACAGGGGCATTTTATGTGATAAATAACCCCCTTAGAATGGCATGTAAGGTGCTTCTTTATTTTGTAAGTGTTGTTTCCATTACTGATTTCCTTTATGCTTTCCTTTTGTTTGGAGGCAAGGCAAACCTTACATGTTCTACATGGAAAGAATCCATTCCTCTCTTCAGCGTGACCTAATATATTTCTGCTTCCCCCATTATTTATTCTAATAGATGGGGCTACCATATTGCCCAGATTCCTTGACTTCCTGAAGATAAATTTTGGTGCCAAGGGTAATTTTTCCCCAATAATTTTATCATGTTTGAGGATGTCCCAATGTTTTTTTATAATTTGTTTAAATTGGGATACTTTACCATGATATTGGGTTATTATAGGTATGTTGAAGTCAGGGGCATCTGGTGTGTTATTATGTCCTTTTTTCATAATTGTTAGTGCCTTCTTTTGTATAAGTGATTCTCGCTCTGTTTTTAGGACCTCCTGTTTAATTTTCTCAAGCTCAGCCAGATTATACCCTTTTAAAGATCACCCTGATATTATTCAACTACAGGGATCAATTAAAAACAGGATCAGAATGAAAGAAGAGGAAATTATAAATAAAAAGAAACAAAAATTTGATAGAGACTGTATTCCTCAAATCACGTCACTTGGGACAATGGGGACCACCACGGAGAGATCCACTCTAAATACCATTGACGAGACTGACTGTGATGAGACATACAAAGGCGATTTTACACTTCACAATGTAAGTTCAGCAACCTCAATTCAAGAGGATGAGAACACGACTCCATTGGTTCCAATTGTCCAGATCTCTAGGAAAAAACATACAGAGGCCAACCCAAATACAGATACAAGAATCATCGCACTCACTCCAACGGTGCAAATCCGTAATAGGAATGGAGTAGAATTTATCCCCAACAGTCCTTTGGAACTATCAAATAGATTCAGCCCACTTGAGAAAACACACACTGATAGGTCAAACCACTATGAGAACACTCCTTCAATGGGCACTTCAGGATCTCTAAGCTATAGCGCAATAGTTCAAAAAAATGATAGCAACCCAATCCATACAAGTAATCACGCCAATAATTCTAGAAATCCATCAACAGACAATATTGGGAACACCAATAAGGTGAAACGAACCGTGAGGAAGGATTTTTTTCAGCCAAGACCTACAAGAGAAAAACACAAACAAAGAGAGGAAGGAGGGGCAAAAAATCCTCTAGAAAGGAAATCATCAAAAAAAATAGGACAAAAAATCTTTAACCTCAGTAAATATATATACCTATAATAACCCAATATCATGGTAAAGTATCCCAATTTAAACAAATTATAAAAAAACATTGGGACATCCTCAAACATGATAAAATTATTGGGGAAAAATTACCCTTGGCACCAAAATTTATCTTCAGGAAGTCAAGGAATCTGGGCAATATGGTAGCCCCATCTATTAGAATAAATAATGGGGGAAGCAGAAATATATTAGGTCACGCTGAAGAGAGGAATGGATTCTTTCCATGTAGAACATGTAAGGTTTGCCTTGCCTCCAAACAAAAGGAAAGCATAAAGGAAATCAGTAATGGAAACAACACTTACAAAATAAAGAAGCACCTTACATGCCATTCTAAGGGGGTTATTTATCACATAAAATGCCCCTGTGGCAAGATCTATATAGGAAGAACGAAACGTGTATTAAGAATCAGATTATGGGAGCATATAAAGAACATCAACAAAAAATTCGTAGGCCACCCCCTGTCACGTCACTACAGTGAGAAACACAAAGGTAAATTTGAAGGCTCTATCTTTGGGGGCATAGAACAGATAAAGCAGGACCCCAGAGGTGGAGATTTTATTAAAGTAATGTCCCGTAAGGAGAGCGAATGGATCTACAACCTCAATACCCTGGCGCCCATTGGCCTTAATCAGGAAATAGAGCTGTTCGCTTTCCTATAATCCTCTCTTTTGGAAACGTATTACTAAGCGCTGACGAACCTTCAAGTAGTCTAATGAACCCCCAAAATAAAATAAAACAAACCACTAGAGTACCGGAAGTACGGTGGAATAAATTTAAATAAATACAATAAAATCAATGGCCAGTCATGAGCCATTATGGATCCAATTAAAGAACATGTGTATACCAACCAACAAATTAATGCAATTATTGAGATCGATTACTATCAAAGATCGCTCTCCTCTAATAATTGCTATGCTCTTCTTTGTATTCGCGCTGTATTGCAAACAAAAGCTGTCACCTTGGTAACCAGCGGGCTTAAAAACCAGTGAAGCAGGATCCACATCTATCCCTGAGGAAGGAATACGACTATTCCGAAACGCGTCGGAGGTATTGTGGACCAAAGAGGCTTCCGTAGCTCTCGAGTGTGACGTCACACGCCAGGTTACCAGGACAACGAACATTGCTTCCAGGAGCGCGCGCGTGCTACCGGCCGGAGCTACGCGCGTGCCACCAGGAAAGCAGAAGACAGCAACAGAAGACAGAAGCGAAGAAGCGACGAACAGATTTAACAAGTTCATCCAAGTATCAGCTTCACATCAAGCAAGAAACTTCTAGCCACAAATCTTCAAGACGGCTGAGCAGTAAGTACTCGCAGCCTTTTGTTTTATGTACGCTTTGTGACTTTATCCAGGTGGACTCTGAACGTTGCTCTTAGGCACCGTAGGAAGGAATCGGGTGTCATCTGATTGCATTGTTCCAGTGGAATCAATATATCTCTTCAACCCTTACAAGATACACTAAACTTTACATAAGTGTCTCCCTCTGTCACTTAGTCAGCGCGGGTTCTATTTCTCCTTTTGTTTATACTAGGTTTTCCTACTTATACCGGGTTTTTTGGCAATTATCCCTGTTTCAGAACCCAGCAGCGACGCGCCCCACTGTAACCCCTTTGCAGTGTGGGTGATCCCTAAAATACCACCCCCCCTCCCCAATAGACGGCAGCGCTAGTATCTCTGCTTCCTCTTGTTATGATATAAAATATCCCTGGGTAAAACATGTATACATAACTCCCACAATGCACAGTGTGGATCAAAAACACTGTAACTATACAAAATGATGGTAGTTGATGGTGCAACTAAAATGTACACATGATGAATGGGGACCAATATCAAGCCAGAACAATGTCCAGTCAAAAATAACACAAAATAGATCAAAAGGTCCGCATATCAAGGTGTGTATACAAAGGGGAGCTACAAGTGACCACAGCTGCTAACTGCAATGAACACTAGTGCAGATACATCAACACGTGCCCACAGTGAATATATCAATGAACATACAGAGAAGATACAGCTGCATGCAGGTGGTTAGGGGCGACCAGTGGTCTGTCAGACAGATAACCAGTACCAGATCATATAATAAAGCCCAATAGTACACCCACAAACCACTCAACCATTGCTGTAAGTGACACAATATAACTGTAGACCAACAGTGTTAGTTACCCATGATGAGCGGAGTACCCGAGGCAACAGAAATGCCTATGCCCCAACGTGCGTTTTGCCACCTTACTGGCTTCGTCAGGAGGCTGATGTAAGTGAGTTAAAAGCGGGTATTTATGCTACATACACACCTGCAGCAATCAGTAAAGCATGTCCAGCAGAGTAACGGCACCTGAGTTGAATGTGTGACGCATATCCAGCATGTTGACTAGGGATCGCGTCATCATAGCGCGCCACCCCTTCCCACACGGACGGCGCGGCGCGCGCTCACGTGATCACCCGCGTCATCCCATATGGGTGACGTGGGACGCAAGACTCTGCCCACCCCGGCCGCCAGAGAAGGAGAGCCAAACGGAGCACCATGACAATACGCCCGCATCAGCGCATGCCTGGAATGCATGCGCCCCAGATGCTGCAGGACAGATTGCGGTGATGTAGAAAAACATCATATAGCCGGTGAACCTTACCTAACATGGTGATAATCAATTCATTATTATTTCAAACAATCAGATTATGCAAATCTCATGATAGTATCAATAAGTAAGTACAAGTTGAAAGATGATGATGATAAAGTGCAGTGCAAGAGAACATTAAAAGGTCAGAAGACCAGATAGTCCATGAGGATCAAGTGACAAGTGCAGAAGAGACGTTTTCCCATCCAATCACAGCGTCAAAGGACAAATGATATCTTGCTCGAAAGATGCTTTACATCAAAGGTGCAGGAAGTATAAAACACATAGTATACATGTCAAATAAAAACGCATAAAAAATACCCACATACGATTTCCGCAGAGACCGAAAATAAAAAAGCGCACTTCAAAGAAAGGGCCTGAAACTAACTGTTTCATTCAATCCCAGGGGGATCTCAGTTTTAAGCAAAACTATCCACTTGGTTTCCCTTTGCAGTAGAGTCTTTTTATAATCACTGCCTCGGCAACCTAGGGATACCCTGTCGATACCCCTTGCTCGCAAACCACTCGGATAACAATTATGTTTTTCTTTGAAGTGCAGAACAGTGGGTTGCGACTTGTACAGGTCCTCCATCCTCATTGTTTCTGCCCTTCTAATCTTGCTTGTGTGTTCCAAAATCCTCACTCGGAGTTCCCTGGTGGTCATGCCCACATACAAGAGATTGCAGGGGCATTCTAGAAGATAGACAACTGCTGTGGATCTGCAATTAATGTGGTGTACTATCCGATATTCCTTCTTACCACTGGAGTCTCTAAAGGTGGTTAGCCTTGACATATGTCCACAGGCCCAACAATTGCCACAGGGAAATGACCCCCATCTGGGACCCCTTCTGCCAAAGATACCACCCCTGTCTGGTGGGACGTAGTGACTCCTTGTGAGCAGGTCTCCCAGATTTCTTGACCTTTCCATGTTATGAACGGAAAGTCGGAGAGCGATCCCCTGAGATCATTATCTGACAGTACAATAGTGGGACATAATGTCCCGAATCTTACCCCAGTGACAATTAAAGGGTGTAATAAATCGTAATTTGGTGTCATTGTTCTTCTGTTTACTAACCAGCAGGGAATCTCGGGAGGAGCCTCTGGCTCTTTCATAT
Source organism: Bufo bufo (assembly GCF_905171765.1). Classification (NCBI taxonomy): domain Eukaryota; kingdom Metazoa; phylum Chordata; class Amphibia; order Anura; family Bufonidae; genus Bufo; species Bufo bufo. The sequence continues at coordinate 318,168,629 of NC_053390.1, forward strand.
CCTCTCCTGATGCTATATTGGTTAGAACCCCTATGACGAAATCTGGTGGACAAATCCCTAGACTGGGTTTCGAAGCAATCATCACTGGAGCAGATCCAACGCAGTCTTAAAGGGACTCTGTCACCACTTTCTAACCCCCCCTTTTCAAAGTATTGTTATCTGCATGGCGCCCCTGTGATTATAAATGTGTTGTTAGAAGTTAAATTCGCCGTCTCCTTTTGATAAAAAGAGCTTTTATCTAACCTGTCAATCTTCTTGATAAGGTGCCCAGGGCGTTTCTTTTCGTCTCAATCTGCCGCCCGCCGCCGCCACCGTTGGTGCCCAGCTCCTCCCCTCATGCTTTCAGCGCCGCCTGAATGTAATCAAATACGCCTCCGGCTCTCTCTGTGCCCCCTCCTCCTTTTCAAAGATCCCGCGCGTGCGCACAGGGCTGTGCCTGATGCGCCCGTGCGGACATTTACAATCAGCCTCATTGAGCGAAGTGCGCATGCGCGCACTTCGCTCAACCTCCTCATCAGACGAGCACTGCAGCCTGCTGCAGTGCTCGTCTGATGAGGAGGTTGAGCGAAGTGCGCGCATGCGCACTTCGCTCAATGAGGCTGATTGTAAATGTCCGCACGGGCGCATCAGGCACAGCCCTGTGCGCACGCGCGGGATCTTTGAAAAGGAGGAGGGGGCACAGAGAGAGCCGGAGGCGTATTTGATTACATTCAGGCGGCGCTGAAAGCATGAGGGGAGGAGCTGGGCACCAACGGTGGCGGCGGCGGGCGGCAGATTGAGACGAAAAGAAACGCCCTGGGCACCTTATCAAGAAGATTGACAGGTTAGATAAAAGCTCTTTTTATCAAAAGGAGACGGCGAATTTAACTTCTAACAACACATTTATAATCACAGGGGCGCCATGCAGATAACAATACTTTGAAAAGGGGGGGTTAGAAAGTGGTGACAGAGTCCCTTTAAGAATTGGCCAGTAGGTATGGCTTTAATCGTCTGTGGATAATGGGAGGAATTAGCGTGTAATAGAGCCCCATAGAAATGAATGGGAGCATGGGCCGCGCATGCACGGTGCGCTCCCATTCACTTCTATGGGAGCAGTGCGGAGTCCCCCAGCCACAGCTCTCCCCGCTCCGTTCTCGTTGAAGGTGCAGGTCCCAGCGGTGGGACCCGCACCTATCAGACAATGGGGGCATATCCTAGCGATATGCCCCCATTGTCTGAGATGGGAATACCCCTTTAACAAATAATTACAGATACCCCATCTGGTTTACTGCACATGCTTCTTTGGATACAAGATGAGAGATGTTCCATTTTGTTTTTCACTTAAAAAGGAGTCAGCAGTTTAAATAATATTCATACTTCAGATATGTTGGACATTAAATAGGTTGTGCTAACAGGATAACCCTTTCTCAGACTGACTTTGTTTTAACAATCAGCTGATCGCCATAGGTCCAGTTCCCCTAACTCTTGGCAATTGGCTGACATGCTCAGTATATGCTGCCTGTGAACCCCTACTGAATGGGCACCGGAGCAGGAGAACCAACCCTGTGCCTCACATGGATCCAGAGATCTCACCATTCACCTTTTCAATTGATGTGCTAGATTTTTTTCAAGGAGGCGACTGTTACTGTCAACCCCTATCAATGCAGTCACTAGCATTAACTGGGAATCAGTGCCTAACAATGGTTTAAGTGGCTGCAGCTCTCACCTCTACCTTCAATCCAAGAAGCCCGGAAAAGAGACCAGAACTGGGCCTTATAAAGTATCCTGTGCCTAATAAATGACCTAAGTACCTGTTAGGGCACACCTAAAAATAATTAAAAGTTACATTTTCTAAGGAGATTTAAAAAAATGTACTGTAGTTAAAATAAGTGATCAGAAAAATGAATCAGTGATATTATACTCAGCTTGTAATGGCGCATAGTCTGTTCTTCATTTATAAGAAAAATACTACAATGTAATAAATAGAAACAGTTAAGATGATGCATATTCTCTGGATTGTACAAATTAAGAACGAGACATTAATAATGTAGAAATCTATGATTTAAATGTGCTGCGTGACATACTGTGCGTATTATTCTTTTATGCCACAAGATGGCAATCTGAAAGTGCGGATATTTCCCAGAGAGCAGCCTGAACTTTACAGCTAGGTGAATCAATTAGAATGTCCCCACCTATTTACTGTAAATATGAGCCCAGCTACGTACAGGAAAGATAAGATATGCGCTGACAATTACTTCCAAAGATCTATAGCCAGAAGCAGAGAGGCTGCAGCTTCTCAGGCTCCTGTACATACTGTCCAGACACCAAACTATTCATTATCATATTACACAATGCATCAGGCTTTCCTATAGGAAACCAGTCTTCTGACACCGGTTATTGGCAGCTAATAGTGAAGGGGGACTTAGTCTATGTACACATTTAACTGGTAATTTATACTAGTGTCTTCCTACAGGCTAAGAGACCTGCAAGGCCAAATGGCACTGACACAGGATGATAGCCATGTCAATACTGCTCTACATGTTTCCTTATCTATTATTGGGGGCACTTGATAGATAGATATTACAAAAGTAGCTAGATGAATTGCTACAACATAGATTAGATAGCATGATAGATAGATAGATAGATAGATAGATAGATAGATAGATAGATAGATAGATAGATATGAGATAGATAGAGAGATAGATAGATATGAGATAGATAGATATGAGATAGATAGATAGATATGAGATAGATAGATAGATAGATAGATAGATAGATACAGATAGATAGATACAGATAGATAGATAGATAGATATGAGATAGATAGATAGATAGATAGATAGATACAGATAGATAGATAGATAGATAGATAGATAGATAGATAGATATGAGATAGATAGATAGATAGATAGATAGATAGATAGATAGATAGATTGATAGAGAGATAGATAGATATGAGATAGATATGAGATAGATATGAGATATATAGATAGATATGAGATAGATAGATAGATAGATAGATAGATAGATAGATAGATAGAGAGTTGCAAGGCTCTCTAGATTTCCTCATCTGCACTACTTGTATCTCTTTTTAGCTGACATCTGCTGATTGTAATTTATATTATCACAAATTAAAATCTGCCACATCTATATCTATCTACTTATATGTATCTTCTCATATCATTCTATCTATCTGTCTATCTCATATCTATCACTCATATCTTACATAGTAACATAGGTAATAAAGCTGAATATTTATCTATCTATCTATCTATCTATCTATCCAAAAGTGTATTAGACAGCAGCACTCCCAGTTCCTGGGTGCTTATTACTCCAGATCCTCAGCACTCTGGTGTTAGGTGGATCTCTTTTATCTATCTATCTCATATCTATCTCATGTCTATCTATCTATCTATCTATCTATCTATCTATCTATCTATCTATCTATCTATCTATCTCATATTTATATATCTACCTATCTTATATCTATCTCATATCTATCTTTCTATCTTATATCCATCTATCTATCTATCTATCTCATTTCTATATATCGATCTATCTATCTATCTATCTATCTATCTATCTATCTATCTCATATCTATCTACCTAACATCTGTCTATTTATCTATCTATCTATGTATCTATCTATCTATCATCTATCTATGTATCTATCTATCTATCTATCTATCTAATTTCTATCTATCTCTCTATCTATCTATCTATCTATCTATCTCATATCTATCTACCTAATATCTATCTATCTAATCTATCCATCCTATCTATACATCATATCTACCTAATATATATCTAATATCTATCTACCTAATATCTATCCATCCTATATATCCATCATATCTACCTAATATCTATCTATCTATCTATCTATTTCATATCTATATATCTATCTATCTCATATCATATCTACCTAATATCTATCTATCTATCTATCTATCTCATATCATATCTACCTAATATCTATCTATCTATCTATCTATCTATCTATCTATCTATCTATCTATCTATTTCATATCTATATATCGATCTATCTCATATCTATCTAACTAATATCTATCCATCCTATCTACCTAATATCTATCTATCTATCTATCTATCTAATCTATCCATCCTATCTATACATATCTACCTAATATCTATCTATCTATCTATCTATCTATCTATCTATCTATCTATCTATCTATCTATCTATCTATCCATCTATCATGAAGTTGACACAGCTCTTGTATTAGCCATGTGGTCCCCTCCTTCCATACTCTGACATGGCTGTGTCAGAATCTTCTGAGCTCAGGGCAGAGTGAGAGCAGAGGAGACATCTGCAGGAGGCTCTGTCCTGATGCACATGTGCAGAGCTGCTTCATGCTTTATTGTCTGCATTTCATCGCAGAGTCCCATTTCCCACCTGTCACCACAAGGGGTATGCAGGACACATTGTGAGGTGAAGCTTCAGCAGCCAAGCTGATCAGGGGAGCAGGCTGACAGTTTAGCCCTGAGTGATGGTGTGAAATGGGAGAGAATCTTCCAGCCAGGAGAAGCTGCTGCTGCTGGTAGGACCTGCATCAGCCTGGAGGTGGGTGTCTTTGAGGGAAGACACAGGGGTTCGCTTGTCTTAGTTGTCTGCCAGCTGGAAGCCACTGCTAGACACCAGGAGAAGAGGCAAAGGGCAAGTAGTGAAGTGCTGAGAAGCCTCCCTGGAAGAACCTGCTACTTTCCTGCACTCTGTGGATTTAAGGATGGATTTTGCCTCACCAGTCTTACTCATCCTGCTCTTTCTTAATGCTACGACCACTGCAGTGACAGGGAGTAAATGTAAGTATGACAGTGTTTCCTACTTTCATCTCTTGTCATTTTGGCAGTGTTCCTGTCCAAATGCTGAATATCTGGAGACTGTAGAGTATTGGGTGGCATGGACATAGTGAAGACTCTTCAAGTATAGTGATGGATGGATTGTGCCTTCAACTTAACACTACTTACTATATAGAAAAGTTTAGACCCCCTTTAAGTGCTTGGGTCATGCAGGAGTACATTTTATACATTACAGCGCTGTCATGCCTATTTCTTCTTTAATACTTTACTGCATGTGACTTACTTTTCAGCAATGCCTTGTTTGCAGTCTGATCATTGACCGCATCAAGGGAATGCATCTTGTCCTGAAATTTATTTCCGAAAGAACCAGTCAGATAAAGGAGGCTTGGCATTGCAGAATTGATGTAAAAGCATGCTACTTGTAGTGCTATAAGGCTGCACAGGATGGAGACAGGTGCTACAGAAGACTACATTGGTATCAGACTACCCATGGATTTAGATTGCACCCCTCAGCCCAGATCTGCTCTTCCTCCCAGCCTGCATGGTGATATATGGCACTAAGGATCCATGCCAAATGTTGCAGCTATTTTAAGAATAGGAGAGACTGGAAGGAGTAGTGAATTCTAGCAGTTTCCTACTAATGGTCATAAATATGATAGGTAGATTTTTCCTTGGTCAAGGACATTCCAATAAGGCAGCTTGATTAATATTCCTATGTACCCAATATACCTAAATATTATAGGACATGAGTGAGGACTGCCTCTCCTTTTATTTCTGATGGGTGATGGTTAAATGGTTCCTTCTATTATATTATGCAGTGGGGTTTAGTATTACTCTTTAAGAATTGTTTGCATTTGCTTCACACACTGAAGGCAGAAAAACAAAGTTGTATCAAGTAAGTGATGGGCGATGGAAAGAAGCTTTAGTAAAGGAAACCTTGAAGACAATGTGAGCATGTGGAGCACTAGAGGTCCCTCTAACTATTCGAGAAGCACAAGCTTTGCAGCAGCACAGGGAATAAAATATTAAATAGCAACAAAGTGCCTACTACTCAAGCACATAAGAAATTTAAAGCAAATGCTGTTCAGAGTCATTTACAGTATTCCAGGCGCAATATATCATTAATTTCTGGAGGCATCATGTCATGTTGGAAAAAATTGGCTTCAGTCTTAAATTGAAGAGGGACTGTAATCTGATTTTAACAGAAGGACATTATAACATTTTTTTACTATGTATCTGTTAATTAAAATGAGTATTACTTCTGTTATGTGGGCAAAATACCAATACGTTCTTAAAAAATGAATGGCTACATACATGTATCAAATAAATTGATTGTAGAGATCTAGCATGAAAAAATATGCCTTATTGCTGATACATTTTTGGGTAGGGTAGAGTTTGGTAATATACTGTAGCATAGTGCATCTTATACCTTTTATTAACATGTCTGAAAACCAGGAATTACAGTAGCGGGCTGCGATTATGACCATTGACACATTTCTCAATGTCTAGTGGGAAGTCTAGTTATACAAAGGTCACAAAGAGGAACAGCAGAGCAGATGTACAGTAGACGTTTAGCTGAAAACTAGTGGCACATGGAAGTTTGGGGAAAGCATCTATTACTTTGAGTGACTTTTTTATCTGTGTTAGGATCTGAAATATTAAATCAGTCAGTCAGTAAATCAGATCCTGGCTGGTAACCTGAAATTGGGTCATGAAGCACTAGTAGACACAAGGTGCGGTGTTTTCTCAGCTCAAAAATCTCCAGCAGCCACAACAAAATGGACAGAAGTGCCATAAACATCAAACTGAGTATTTTCCCTTAAGATGACAAGGTGCTAAGAACTTTTTAAACTTCAGGACAGAGAATCGATGTGATATAGTGAATAGTTAATCTGTCGACCAGTTACTACACATCAGGCATCTAATGTATGTACAGATGTAGCCAAGCTAAAATTGACTCTGATAACACATGGCACAGTGTCATCTTGGTTATCTCGTGACAAAAGCCATTGAAATCCATTGAAAAGATAGTTATCGTTTTCATGCTATTCTTTACTTAACGGGTTAACCGTCAAGTTTAGCTCGGCTGCATGTGTATTTCACGTATGTACAACATATCTAACTCTAAATATTTGCTGATTTGCTTCAATGGACACATCAACCGCAGAATGTGGCAATGTAATTCTTCCCATACCAGTCCAAAAAGATATTGACTTTCAGGTAGTTGGTTGAATATTACTCAGTGAGTTGTCACATAACTGAAGACTTCACAAAATGTTCATAGTTCTACACATTAAGGAGCACCGGGTTGCTCTTTGTAGTACACCTGTGTTTGTCCTGTGGCACAACTGTGTTTTCTATAGAACAACAATTAAATCTGCTATATTCCCTTAATTTAGTGGGTTACTATGGTACTTACACAGTGAGCTCGGCTACATTGATATGTATAAAACTTTGGTTGCTATTGAGAATTAGAAATAAAGTAAAAGTTTATATGTACCAGCAAATATGGGCTTAATAACTTTTTTGAGCTGAAACTTTTCACTTTATCCTTATTTTAAAGAAAAACACTAGCGAATGAATTAATCGTTTCTTTAAAGTGCAAATGTCAATACAATTCCCCTAAGAAAGAAAAGACGTTAGAGTTCTGCTGCTGACTATGAACTTTCTTAAATGAAACCCATTTCACTAAGATGAAACTCCATCTGACATTGACTTTGTGCCTATCATAATGCTAATGCCTTAAGGAAAACTATTTCTTGCCTCTCAGAACTTATTACTGCTCATGAGCCTTCTGCCCATCATTTATTTTTAATGAAGTAAGGGGGGGGGGGGGTAGGTTAGTACAGTATTTTACTAAATATTCCTTTCTATCAGCATTCATAGAAAATTGTTTTAGGCTACAAAAGACCGTTTCTAGAATAGCAAAACAGCCAATAATAAGAGTCAGTGTCTGCTTATGGGTAATTGTCCACACTGATCCTGCCCCTGTTAACTAAATTATTCTGCGCTCGCCATTCTTTGGGAAGTATGTTTTGAACCTGAAGACCATACAGTATATTTAATGGAGTTCTATGAGATAAACAAAAAAGGAGTCCTTTTCCCAAGAAACCAAACCACTCTTTTCCATGGTGTGTATCTTGCAGCTCAGCACTATTTACTGTACTTGAATCCGGTTGAGCTGAATTTCCAGCCACAGCCCATGGACAAACACTTTATGGCGTGCTTCCTACAAAGTTAGAGAGCTTTGTGAGACTGTATGATGTTTCATACATGTATGTCCATGAGTGACTTTGCTAAAATCACAATTAAAGATACTGACGACCTATCCTTAGGATAGGTCATCAATATCTAATTGGCGTGGGTCCGACATCCAGAACCCCCGACGATCAGCTGTTTTGAGAAGGCACCAGCACTACCATGAGCACCGTGGGCTTCACTGCATGGTAGATTGTATAGTGGCTGTGCTATACAATATACAGCGCTGTGCTTGTAATCTGCAAGAAGGCAACAGCACTCACAGGAGCGTCGGTGCCTTCTCGAACAGCTGATCGGCGGGGTCCTTGGTGTCGGACCGTCACTGATCAAATACTGATGACCTATCCTGAGTAGCAAAATCCCAGAAAACTCATTTTAATCAAAGTGAACATGGATGTATTGAACTTCAGTAGGTTTGAACTTTTCATGTCTCTTGTGCTGTGGTTATTTTAAATTTCATACCACAATTTGACTGAATACACTCATTAGTTGTGATTTAATGGTACACTCGGTCAGAAAGGGGTATTTTATTTAAACTTAATATTCATTGAACACTTTTTTTAAAAATAGTTTTCTATTTCATTTCAGCAGTGCTATACACTGTAAATATAGAATTGTGTTCATCTGTAGCAGTCAGCACAGAGAGAGATATAGATAAACAACCCATTGTTAGTTTACTGCTGCTGTGAGGGGAATCTCTGCTAATATAATAGATTAGTAGAATTGGGATGACAGTATGACAGCTCTATTGTTCTTTTGCTAGGCTTAGAAAAAGATGCCCACAGAAGAGCATTACACTTATCCGTGATGTGTGATGCTCTAACTGAGTCACTCATTCCCTTTCCCACACAAGGCTGTTTGCTGGGCTGAAGGTCCTAACAAAGGAGAAACCCAAGAGCCAGGGCAGGAAGTAGAATACATGGAGTGACTTCAAAATATTATATTCTGAAAACTATCCAGCTGGTTTATGTAAAAATAAATAAATAAAATGTAAAAAATATAAAATTGATATTCACATATAGAGTAATATGTGTTAAAAAAAAAACGTTGATGTCTTACATGTCACACAGCAAGTCATCATAGTTATAAAACTTTCTAATAGAAAAACTGCCAATACCAACCAACCTCAGTTAACTCTTACTTCCCTTGAAATGTGAAAGCTGCATTGCAATTGGTTGCGACGGGCAATGCGATGAGACAGTACTATTATGCACACGCATTGATTGGTGAGAACCTGTCATCTCTCTTTGTATTCTACATAAAATAGAATTTCTGGATTATCTTTTGTAAGAACTAGGCACTGTGCTCACCCTTCGTTATTCCTCCTAGAAATGTATAGATTCAAATGAGTATTACCCTTCCCCTTGTCAACAAATCATGTTCCCACATACTCTGACACTGTCCAACAAGCGTTAACAGTGGGCAACAGGGCCATACCTTATTGAAAAAGTGAATGGTTATCAAGAGTCCTGAATTTGCAAGGATTGCTCCTGATTTTCAGAGACAATCTTGGCAAATTCTGGCTGTCCCAGGCTGAAAATGGGTGTGGTGTATGTAAGCCCCAGCCAGAAGTGGGTAGCCCCTGATGGGATTGGGCATTTCTGAGATCGAGTATAAATGCCTTGGGTCAGGGATCTGCAGGATTCAGCAGGACATGTTCTATCTTTTGCGGTGTGGAGGAAAGGACCTGGAAGCACACGGAAAGGTTTCCATGTGTTTCTGTGTGCTTTGGGTTCTGCGTCTCCATGTCACCGCACCTTGCAGATCACGTAACTATTGAGATCAATGGGTCTGCACTGCGATGCAAGGTGCACATGGCCGGTGTCCATGTTTTACAGATCCGAGGTTTGCAGTCTCCAAAATAGGTAATGGACGTCCTACGGTCATGTCAATGCGGCCAAATAATATAGCAAAATAGTATAACATTCCTTTAGATAATGAATAGCCTATATTTGCATGAACAGTAATACTACTTTAGCTTTTATTTTAACGTCTTCGATATCGATAAGGTTACAAATTGCATTCAATGGTATTTCATCCATTTTTTTTACACATTTCCTTTTGTAAAAGTCAAACATGGGTAAGGCTGGTTTCACATTAGCGGTAAATTCTTTCGGCAGGCTGAACAGCAGAGGAACAGCTTGCCAGAAGACATTGTATCCAGCATTGCCGGATACTACCTGACCCCGCCGGAGCTCATTGACTATAATGAGATTTGGGAGGTATCCAGCCTGTTTTCAGAATTAGTGCCTGGGATTTGGCCGGACAAATACAATTGATTGCAGCGGTATTTGTCTGTCCAAATCGTGGCACTAATGCCCGAAACAGGACAGAATCCCACTAAGTCCCATTATAGTCAATGGGGCCTGGTGGTGCTCTGGCTTTTTCCGGCTGTGCTGCATACAATATTTTCTGCCAGTCTGGTGCTCTGTCAGAAGAATAAACCTCTAATGCGAAACTTTCCTTAAAAAGAAGATTAAAATACTATTCTAAAAAGTGTAGTAACAATAATTTTTCCCGCATTCACTGGGCTGTGAGAAAACGAGTGTTGATCCACTTGTAGATGGTGAATCAGCACTTGTTCAGATCTGTGAAAAGTTGACAAATGTATGAATTCTCCTTTGACTTCTTCATGTTTTGTTAAGTAAAACCACTGACTAACAGTATATACTGTATAACAGAAAAGAAATGGGGTTGTCAAGAAAAGAAAAAAAGTCAAAGCGTCTGCTATTTTTAAGAAACAGCGCCACCTCTGTCCTTAGGCTAAGTCTGATATTGCAGTTCAGTTCCATTTATTTAAATGGGGTTGAGCTGCAATAGATATTCTATTTCTAGTCCTGGACAACTTTTTTATTGTCAAAGTGAAAAAAAATTATATATAATGTACATGCATTCAAATTATTAGGCACAGAATAATTCACAGTGTAAATCTTCATCCCTGTAACTATGTCACACCTATAACACACTGTTAGGGCTCATGCACACAAACATGTTTTTAGTCCGTCTCTGTTCATTTTTTATTTTTTTTAAGGCCCGTATGCAGAACCATTCATTTCAATAGGGGCCTCAAAAAAAAAACAACTGAAATTACTCAGTGTGCATTCCATGTCCGTTCCGCAAAAAAATAGAATATGTCGTATTCCTGTTACAATGGATCTGCAAAAAAAATAGATGCAACACGGACGTCACACAGATATCCTTTTTTTTTTCAGATCCGGATAGCAAAATACATACGGTCGTGTGCATGAGCCCTTAGTCTAAGCATAGGTTTCCAACACTGGCCAAAAAACTGCCGACCGACAGTAGCCAATAGTCGCACTAATTTGATGGTAATACCTTCCTTAAAGGGTCACTTTAAAAATGCAGTGTAGTCTGACATATAGAGCAGGAAGAGCCAAGTAGATTGATATTTGAGATATATAACATATATATATATATATATAGTTCTATGGGAAAAGATTCTGTAAAACGTATAATTTCTACATTTAAATTCTGGGCTTTGAAGTCGAAGAGGTGGTCCTATCAGTGATTGACAGCTATCTGTATACACAGTAATAGAGAACAGGCTGTCAATCACTGATAGGACCGAATACTTGTCTTCAAAGCCCAGAATGAACAGAAATATGAATGTATAAATTATAGGTTTTACAGAATCTTTTCCCATATAACTGTATATCAATCTGCTCAGCTTCTCCTGATCTATATCATGCAGCTCAAACATCAGTAGAGATAATAAAGGAATGGCACAACATAGAGTCATAAGAATAGATGCCCCAGAATTGGTATTTCATGGGGAATGCAAGTAGTTACCACAACAGACATGTCTGGAGAGGTGACAAAGTCCTCTTTAAAAGTAGCAACCAGTGAATGGATAACTGATATACATTCTTTAAAGGGGTATTCTAGTTAGAACAAGTTATCACTTTTTGACTGGATAGGGAATAATTGTCAGGTCATGAGGATGAGAAACCCATTTCCTCCATTGGAATGGAGCAATGACTAAGCATGTGCATTACTGCGCCATTTATCTCTAAGGAACTGCCCGAGTAGTAGAATAGATCACTCGGCTTTTTCCAGCAGTTTCATAGACTTTATAAGGAGTGGTGGTCATGTGCTCGATCCAGTCGAAAGGAAGTTACAGATACCCTATTCTTATGATTGGCGGGGGTCCCAGCAGTCAGGTCTCCATGATCTAACAGTTATCCCCTATGTAGTGAGCTGTACAGTGCAACTCCTATGAGACATTTTCACTACCTCTAGGAAAGGTTTTCTTTGGTTATTACTACTTATTTCCAAACCCCTCACCACAGTTGTTCCTAAAAAGGCAACCTGATACTGAATTAAAATATAATAAAATAATCAGAATCATAAAACTGACTAAAACATCAGATCTACCTATTGATGATGTGTCACCTGTAGAATACCCCTAGTGTTTTACTCCATTAATACCGACTACTTCTAACACATTTACAGGATATTCACAATCAATGTTCAGCTTTTGTGCTACTGAAACCTAAGCTAGGTATTTTTTTTTTAGAATAACATTTTATGTCCAACAAAGTCTAAATGAATTGCCCAATTAAAAGTTGATCTGTATACTTTGGATGCCTTGTACGCCATGCAGATTACACAAAGCCTTGTAGAAATAATACAAAAAAAAGTGTTTAATGAAATATTTGAATATACGAAATGGCTTTGGTAAGGTATTAGACCTTTAAATGGACAGTAAATTACAGATTGTATCTGAATAGGGAACAATTCTCAAAACCAGCTCCATGGCAACACGTTAATGGAGAAAAAAAAAAATAGTTGATGAGCAACTTTAAAAGGAGTCTGTAATGTATACTTCATTCATTTAAAGAATGTATTGTCTGTCTCATTAGAAAGGTTCATTATGTAAATTGTAGTGAATGTCATTTTCTTTCTTTTCTTTGACTATTTGTGAGCAATCCACCTGATTCTGGTCCTTAGCTGTGTCATGTGACTAACACAGTGTCTTATGTGCGGACAGAAAGTCAGTTTCTCTATTCATTTCTATGGGACTGACATCAGGACTCTCATAGAAATGAATAGAGAAACTGACTGTTGGAGAGTCAGAGTGAGGGTCACATAACACAGCCGAGGACCAGACGGGAGTGGATAACTCACAGATACAGTAACTGGTAAGAAGATTTCATTTACCTTATGTACCTTTCTAATTTACCAAAGAATACAATTTTTTTGTAGGAGTGCTTCTTATTAAAGCCTATGGTATAGAAATCTTATAAAACCGGTATAAATGGACATATAACTGGATATGTACTGTGCTACAAATAATCACATAGTAAGCTTTGAGGCTTTACGTTTGACATACTGTATGTTTAATGTGCCTCTGATAAATGACTGTTCTCCATTGGCCCAGTAGATTTTGGTTTTCTTTTGATTCAGTTCTATTGAAAGAGTCAACTATGGTTTAACAAAAAAATTTTTTTCCAATATTCAATATTTTTTATAATAGAAGTTAGAGGTGTTGTCCTCTCACAAAAAATCCCTTTGCCAAGGGCCTTCCTCCAGAGCATCCCGGCAAAAAGCTGATCTTGCCGGCGAAAGCTACAGTTGCTGCTCGTTTTCCCTGTAGTAACCCAATGAGATGGTTGAAATGAATGTTCATTAGTGACTATTGTCTGATGAGGAATAACATGACCTTGATACCAATATGCTGTGCAACTGTATAGGCATAATGCCCCATAATGCCCAGGAATTGCATGAACCTAGTCTGAATTGGCACATCATAATCAGGTAGCAACACAGATTATAAAACTGTATACTGTATGTAAACTTTCACTTGCTCAAAAAATTCCAAAGGGATTACTTTAATCATCTGTTCTGATTATTATCACTGTTTTGTTAGTAGGACCCATTTTGATCATTCTGTTGTAGGGCTGCGCTTATTTCCATTTAGTTTTTCTCTACATGATTGACACCCTGCAGGTGTTCAAAATGTCAGACCCGACACATTAATGAACAGAGACCTTTTCCTCCTTCTGTATGCCGGAATGATGTCACCTTGTGCAACTGAACGTCTGTTGACTTTTCCTTAAGGAGATGCTTGCAGGGACTTTCATTGCGTTACTTTTGGTGTTTTAATGACCTCCTGTATCAAACGATTAAAACAAAAACAAAAAAAGCTCTGATATATCTGTGCAATGCATAGATAGCATAACCTGTAGTGTATTTAACCCTTTCAAGACCAAGTGATTTTCCATTTTTTTTCATTTTCATTTTTTAAATCTCAGCACTCCCAGCCATACCTTTTTTATTTTTTCATTCCCATAGCCGTATGAGGGCTTGTTTTTGGCAGGACAAGATGCACATTATCATCGATCGCATACATTAGTCCTAGATGCCTGCTGCTTAACACAGCAGGCCCTAGGAGGCTATGGTGCCTGCTCTGCTCGTGAGCAGAAGCGATTTTTAAATGCCTGACTGCCGAAGTAAATTTTCGTGGGGCAGTCAGGAAGGGGTTAAGGGGCATTGAGTTAATCAGTAGTTGGTACTAATCTGTGGAAGGGAGACCTTTTAGATGGCTCTTACCTGTCGCTCGCTTTGCCGATGCTGCTGTCTTCTGCCCTGACACAGGCTGCAGGCTATTCCAGTTGGGGTCCCAACCGGATATGTGCACTTCTTTTCATGTTTAACTGCATTATAGTAAATTCAGCTAAACAGGAAAAGAAGTGCACACATCCTGTCAGGACCGCAGCTAGCCTGCAGCCTGTGTGAGTGTGTGAGTGCAGCAGGGATGGCAGCATCAGCGGAGAGAAGGACGGGTAAGAAATTACTATCTAAAACATCTTTCTTTCACAGGTTAGTGCAAAGTACTGATTAAGGGCTCATGCACATAATGGATTTTTTTTTCTGTGTCCATTCCATTTTATTTTTTTATTTTTTGCGGCCTGTATGCGGAACCATTCACTTACGGCTGAGTTCCCATCAGCGTTCAGCCTTTCCGTTCTCCTGCTCCGTTATAGGAGCAGGAGAAACGAAAGGACAGATTCGGCACATAACTGAGCTGAACGGAACCTACGGACCCCACAGACTATAATGGGGTCCGTTAGGTTTCCGCTCAGAGGAATATTTTTGAATCGGAGACAAAAGTCATGCGCGCACAACATTTGTTTCCGCTCCATCTTCTGAGCGGAAACCTAACGGACCCTATTATAGTCTATGGGGTCCGTAGGCTCCGTTCGGCTCAGTTATGTGCCGAATCTGTTCTTTCCGTTCTTCTGCTCCTAAATGGAGCAGGAGAACGGAAAGGCTGAATGCTGATGTGAACTCAGCCTAAATGGGGCCGCAAAAAAAATGGAAACGACTCTGTGTGCATTCCGTGTCCGTATGTCAGCAAGGCCTTTCCACAAAAAATAGAACATGTTCTATTATTGTCTGCATTATGGACAAGGACAGGATTGTTCTATTATGGGCTGGCCATTCTGTTCAGCAAACTGCGGAATGCACCTGACTGGTATCCGTGTTTTGTGGATTTGCAATTTGCGGACCGCAAAAAAAACGGTCGTGTGCATGAGCACTAACTGAAATACCCAGAGTACCCCTTTAAACACAGCTGCACACACCTACTGTATATACAGTGTATATATATATATGTATATATATACATATACACACACGGATAATATATTCAGTGGCTCAAGCAGTAGTAGCAGGAATTGGGCTGCTAAATCTATCAGTCAACCCAAAAAAACTGATAAAAAAGTATAAAAGTTAATTAAAGAATAATAATTGGCACTCCCTCTCATAGGAAAATATCTGACCACACTAGTTACCAATATTATATAAAATGTATTTAATATAAAAATGAAACATAAAATAAATCATACAATAAATACAACTACCTGAAAAATTAAAAACAAATATAATAAGCTATCTCTAAGTCAATAAGTGTGCACAATTTGTTAGGATAATATAAATTGTGGGGCCCACACAATTGTAAGTGTATCCTTATTTGTTGCAAACTGGTAGTGTGAAGGATATATAGTTCCTTATTAAAATTATAGTCTGTATTCAAGGCCTCTTTAAGGAAGTAGAACTGATCCTTACTAATTAGTTAGCCTCATAAGTATGATATAGTTCCCACATCAATTGTAAGTGGTATGTTTTATTGCGCTATGCACCTTACCGCACCCTGATGGACATAGTATCGCTCACTAGTGTTGATCGAGCACCAAAGTGCTCGTGCCGAACACATCGAGTGTAATGGAAGTCAATGGGAGAACCCCAGGCACCCCCTGCTCAGAAGAGAAGAGGGTGTCTGGTTCATAAAAAATAGTTAAAAATTGATGGAAACCCCACCAAAATAGTTTGGAAACAGCATTGGGAGAATGTCTGGAGTATCTTGGACTCCCATTACCTATAACATGCAATAGACAACCACACAAAGGCTCTATGCCAAAAGCCAGGAATGTGCAAGTCAACAATCTATCCATGAGAGAGATAACAGTCAGCATACCTTACAATGGCAGCCTTGTGCACTATGAGACATTCCAAACCAGCTGTTTTTTTTTTTTCTCAGATAGGAATATTTACGATCTATCACTCATAAACGTTCCATCCCATTATCATCGGACATTATTGCATACTTTCTTATCAAGTTCTATAACCAATAGATGGCGGTGTTCATGAGCGCCATCTATTAGTTTCATAGTCTTATGAGTCATGAACAGCACAATCTATTGGTTTCATAGTCTTATGACAAGACTATGAATTTAATAGATGGCGCTGTTCATGAGTAGTATAGATCGCGAATATTCTAATCGTGAATTTTTATTGCAAATTTTCCATGCAAATGGTTTTTCAGCTGAAAAACAAGGCAGATTCTGCTCATTTGCATGTTTTTCCCTTATGCCCATATTTATGCAAATGAGTTTACATGACAAAATTGTATAGAAAGGTTATTGAATATTATGTTAGGACAATCAGAAAACTTTTTGTCACCGTAATTATATTGATCTAGGTGCGCATGTCCACCCAAGCCATTCAACAGATACGAAGCAACTTTGAGTCAGATGAGAGCTGCTTTGGACTGTCTCATAGTGCACAAGGGTGCTGTTGTAAGGTATGCTGCCTGTTATCTGTCTCATGTCTCATTGTTAACATGCACATACCTGGCTTTTGGCATATAACCTTTGTGTGGTTGTCTATTGTATGTCATAGGTAATGGTAGTCCAAGATGTATCCAGCCATCCTCCTAATGCTGTTTCCAAACAATTTTGATGGGGTTTCCATCAATTACTAACCTTTTTTTGTGAACCAGACACTTTCTCTTCTTCAGAGCATGGGGTGCCTGGTTTGATGCTCAGGTCTCCCATTGACTTTCATTGTATTAAATTGCACTCGAGCACACGCAGTATTCGGAAGAACACTGTGATGTGCCGAGCATAGCGATGCTCGTTTAACACTATCACTCACACATAGTGGTAACAGCCATTACAGAAGGCCCGCTTTTTCTCCCGTGTATGGTGGAGTATTGTTCCATGCCGCATGAAATGTACAGCTAGTAGGTTTGGATAGCAGGGCCAGCAGACCTTTTAATTCACTATGGACCTCCTGGTCAGGCACAGCTTCTCTTCCCTATAGAGCATTGTTGTCACTGGCAACATGTGGTATGATCTGACAGGTTTTCCCTGTGGCTCAATTGGCGTCTGTCTTGTTTCTGGTATGTCTACACCCCTTGCCTCAGGTGTTCCTAATGTGGCCATTTAACCTTTCTTATTTATAGTTGCTTCTCCCACAATGCTGTGCGGTTTATAGTTTCAGTTACAGTTTTGGATTGCTTGTGTGTGGATCTCGGTGGAGTTCCTGGTACTTCCATTGCTCCTTTGAAGTTAAGTATTTCCTTTCCCTTTTGTATTTTGTTTGGCTTCTGTGTGTTGCATTTCCCTATTGTTTGTATTAGGCCTGAGGGAGACTCCTGTTTGTCGTTCCTTTTGGAGGAACATGTAGTCTCGTCCCTGCCATTAGTACCAGGGTCCTATAGGGTTAGATAGGACTCTAGGTATTACTGTGTATGAACACACCTACCTCTGGGGTCTGTTCATACTGATAGTCAGTCAGTATTTTGGTTAGGGTTTTACTAGGAGGTGTCCATATTTCTTCCTAAGTTCTCAGGCCTGATTCCCTGTTCCCCCCTTCCCTCTTATGCTCGGTGTGATGTTTCCCTCCGACACTGAAGCGTGAAAATTGTACTTCACACTGTGAGTGGAACCAGCTGCAGTTGGTCTCCCGATTCCCTGGACTCTAGTTCACTTGTGTGTTGGGTAGAGGTATTAGTTGATATTTCAGGCTTAAGGCAATAAATGGATTATGCCGTTGTATTCACACTAGATGCGTTTCGAAGAATTACCCTTCTCCTTCCTCAATGGCTCACACACACACACACACACACACACAAAAAGCCAAATAGGGTATAAAAAGATTTTTAAACAGGTTATCATCTCCAAGACCATATCTTGTCATCTCTATCTAAATTCATTATTAAAGGGGTTGTCTCATCTAATACGCTAAGATAGATGTCAGATAGGTCCAGTTCCTACCTCTGGCAACCGCGCCAGTCTCCAGAACAAGCTTGTGCTTGTGAATGAGAGCACAAGCATGGCCCCCTTCCATTCATTTCTATTGGCCTAAAAGACAGGGGGGGGAGGGGTCATTTATTAAGACCGTTGTTTTAGGCGCCAGTCTTAATAACCCCGTGCGCTGGCGGTGGATCCACTAAAGTTATGAAGAGGCACCAGATTCAGAAACCACACCAATCAGAGGATGGATATTGAACTCCAAGAAATCTTTTTAAGAGCTAATAAAGTAATTTAATATCTACTATATAAAATATACAGTTTTACTACTAATAGCTTCCATGCTGCTTTTTTATATTACTCTAATTGCTTTAGGGAAGGATATTTGTATTATTTACTATTCTATTTCTCGAAAACAACCAGTAGGGGCTCGTTCACATGACCGTATGGATTTTTCAGTGTTTTGCAGGCCGTTTTTAATGGATCAGTTTTTCCATTTTTTGTTTCAGTAGTGTTTCTGGTTCTGTTTCATTTTTCTGTATGGCATATAAGGTATACAGTAATTAAATAAAAACAATTGGGCTGGGCATAAAATTTGGAATAGATGGTTCCGCAAAAACGGAACAGATATGAAAGACATACGGAGTACATTCCTTATGTGTTCCTTTTTTTTGCGGACCCATTGACTTGAGTAGAGCCACGGAACGCAATTTGCGGGAAATAATAGGACATGTTCTATCTTTGAACAGAACAGAAAAACGGAAATACGGAAACGGAATGCATATGAAGTACATTAAAGGGCTTCTGTCACCCCACTAAAGTGATTTTTTTTTTTGGGGCTAGTTAAATTAGTTATATAGCGATATATGAAAATATAACTGTGTTACTTACATTGATCCAGCAGTTTATTCAAAAAACGAAGTTTTATCATATGAAAATTCGGTCTCTACCAGCAAGTAGGGCGGCTACTTGCTGGTAGCTGCTGCAGAAATACGCCCCCTCCTCTTGTTGATTGACAGGGCCAGCCGGGATCTCCTCCTCCAGCCAGCCCTGTCGGCATTTCAAAAATCGCGCGCCTGTGTGGATTCGGCGCAGGCGCTCTGAGATGAGGAGGCTCGTCTCCTCAGAACTCCCTCAGTGCGCCTGCGCCGATGACATCACCGAAATAGAAGACGTCATCGACGCAGGCGCACTGAGGGAGAACGCAAAAAACGGCCCGTATACGGAACTCAAAAAACATTCATGTGAACGAGTCCTAATAGTAAGAATAGGGCCCCACTCACACAACCTTATTTTTGGCCCGCATTTTTTGCGGATTTGATCCGAACCCATTCATTTATACCATGTGCTGTCCGCATCCATATATCCGTTCCACAGTCCAGCATGTCCTATTCTTGTCCATTTTGTGGACAATGAAAAAAAAAAACAGATGCGACATGAATTTCACACCGACACATCCGTATTTTTTGCGGATTCTCATTTTGCAGGCGATAAGATACATACGGTCCTGCGAATGCATCCTTATTTTTGTAATTTTACACTAAATGTTTCTTGATACATTGATTTCTATATCACTGCACACTGCACAGCTTGAAAGTCAGGTGCCGCTCAATGTGCATTCTGGACAATATACAGCAATTAGTGGTCCATATTGTAGTCACTTTAAGCCAGTCATCATATAAAGAAACAGTATATCAAGTTACAGATACCCACCGTGAGATTCGAATAATAATCATGTATGCTATATTAGGAAATAATAATTGATGATGGGAAAGCTCACTGTGTGGCAATAAAGCTTATAGCATATGTGCTTCAAGATAAAGCTGAACATAAGACAGATAGGACTTTCATGTACTGAGACTAGGGGTGAAGCATTATAGCGGTAAAGATTAAAAAGGTGAAAAGGTTGCTACGAAGGTTCGTTCACATCTGCACATCTTAGATGCTCCTTTAGGAGCCTGCATCAAAGATTCCATTAAAAAAGCTGGATGAAATAACATCTTCTGCACCGTTTCGTCCATTAAATTGCCAGCTCCATGAAAGAATCCCCGACAGACCCCATTACCGTTAAAGTGATCTGTCAGACACTGTCTGTTCTGCAATAGATCGGCACTTCTGTTATTTTCCGTGTTCTTCTCCTGCAGATCAACAAAATATATAGCTCATACATGTATGTGTGCAATCATAACTCTGAAACCATTATAAATGTGAACATAAGTGAATATTTGTACAATGTTGATTTGGATGGATTTCGCTATTGTTTTGTATTCGTAGCAGCGGAGTCAATTGAATGTAGAGATGAACGAAGTTCTTGAAATTCCTTTCAGATCCAATTCAAAAAAATTGGTCAACAGATTTGATTTGAGTTCAATAAATTCAACCTCAATCAGAAATGCTAAGATTGCCCTAAAAAGTTGTGTATGACACGTTGTAGTCTTCTAGGCCTGCATCCAACCCAGCATTAGTGTTGATCGCGAATATTCGAATTCCGTATTTTTATCGTAAATATAGGTACTTCGAAAATTCGCGAATATTTAGAATATAGTGATATATATTCGTAATTTCGAATATTCGATTTTTTTTTTAAATCAGTACACATGATCCCTCCCTGCTTCTAGCTTGTGGGCCAATGAGAAGGCTGCTGTATATTTGACTTTAGGAGTAGTGTTGTTTGCGAATTTTCGTAATGCGAATTTTCGCAATGCAAATTTTTATTGCTAATTTTTCAACTAGACAAGACAAAGAAGATTATAGCACTATATTAGCTAAATTGCTCTATATTAGTTTGTTTTTTCCCCCGAATATTCGCTATATTGCTATAACTTCGTTTTTTCAAATATTCGTAATATTCTAAAACAAGAATATATAGCAATATAGCGAATATTCAAAAAAAACGAATATAGAGAAAAAGAAGATGAGAAAAAAATTACAACTATTAGGCAAAGAAGATTATAGCACTATATTAGCTAAATTACTCTATATTCGTTGTTTTTTTCAAATATTCGCTATATTGCTATATATTCTTGTTTTAGAAAATTTTACAAATATTCGAAAAAACAAAGTTATAGCAATATAGCGAATATTTGAAAAAAAAACGAATATAGAGCAATTTAGCTACTATAGTGATATAATCTTCTTTGTCTAATAGTTGTAAGTTGAAAAATTTGCAATAAAAATTTGTATTATGAAAATTCGCATATTACACGATCATTACAGTACCTTGCCGATTTTTCGAGTAAAAAAATCGTTGAATATAATGAATATTCAAATTTGCGACTATTCGACGAATATTCTAATAAATATTCGCGAAATATCGCGAATTCGAATATGACCCCTGCCGCTCGTCATTACCCAGCATTAGTAATTTCAAAGTGATAGAAAAAGTATGTGAACCCTTTGGAATGATATGGATTTCTGCACAAATTGGTCATAGAATGTGATCTGATCTTCATCTAAGTCACAACAATAGACAATCACAGTCTGCTTAAACTAATAACACAAAGAATTAAATGTTACCATGTTTTTATTGAACACACCATGTAAACATTCACAGCGCAGGTGGAAAAAGTATGTGAATCTTTGAATTTAATAACTGGTTGAACCTCCTTTGGCAGCAATAACTTCAACCAAACGTTTCCTGTAGTTGCAGATCAGACGTGCACAACGGTCAGGAGTAATTCTGTTGATTTACTTCTATGCTTTGGGTCGTTATCCTGTTGCAACACCCATCTTCTTTTGAGCTTCAGCTGGTGGACAGATGGCCTTAAGTTTTCCTGAAAAATGCCTTGATAAACTTGGGAATTCATTTTTCCTTTGATGATAGCAATCCGTCCAGCCCCTGACAGAACAAAGCAACCCCAAACCATGATGCCCCCACCACCATACTTCACAGTTGGGATGAGGTTTTGATGTTGGTGTGCTGTGCCTCTTTTTCTTCACACAGTGTTGTGTGTTTCTTCCAAACAACTCAACTTTGGTTTCATCTGTCCACAGAATATTTTGCCAGTACTGCTGTGGAACATCCAGGTGCTCTTGTGCAAACTGTAAACGTGCAGCAATGTTTTTTTTGGACAGCAGTGGTTTCCTCTGTGGTATTCTCCCATGAAATCCATTATTGTTTAGATTCGCTAACAGGGATGTTAGCATATGCCAGAGACTTTTGTAAGTCTTTAGATGACATTCTAGTATTCTTCTTCACCTCATTGAGCAGTCTGCGCTGTGCTCTTGCAGTCATCTTTACAGGATGGCCACTCCTAGGAAGAGTAGCAGCAGTGCTTAACTTTCTCCATGTATAGACAATTTGTCTTACCGTGGACTGATGAACAGCAAGGCTTTTGGAGATACTTTTATAACCCTTTCCAGCTTTATGCAAGTCAACAATTCTTAATCGTAGGTCTTCTGAGAGCTCTTTTGTGCGAGGCATCATTCACATCAGGCAATGCTTCTTGTGAAAAGCAAACCCAGAACTGGTGTGGGTTTTCTATAGGGCAGGGAAGCTGTAACCAACACCTCCAATCTCATCTCATTGATTGGACTCCAGTTGGCTGACACCTCACTCCAATTAGCTCTTGGAGATGTCATTAGTCTAGGGGTTCACATACTTTTTCCACCTTCACTGTGAATGTTTACATGGTGTGTTCAATAAAAACATGGTAACATTTAATTATTTGTGTTTAATCAGTTTAAACAGACTGTGATTGTCTATTGTTGTGACTTAGATGTAGATCAGATCACATTTTATGACAATTTGTGCAGAAATCCATATCATTCCAAAGGGTTCACATACTTTTTCTTGCAACTGTATGTCTATGGGTAAATGAATGGCAGCCGTTGGTAACAAACAGCCTGTTTAAAAAGGCTCTGCACTACCAGATTAAAAAAAATATATATATCAGTTTTAATTGAAAAAAAAATGTAAAAAAAAACAAAAAAACTTTATGGGACAAATGCTTTCTGTTGTTTAAACATATGCAGGGATATTGGAAGAAGCAATAGCTGGATTTTTTTTAACAAATGGTCCAAAATGTACCCCTTTTTTACAGAGCAGCAACATGTTTTGTTTTCTTTAAAAAATAAAGTCATGGAAAGTGAAAAGCAATGTTTTTTTTTTTTACAAAATCTGGATCTGGAAATTTACATTTTACAAACGAACACCTGGATTACAATACTTTTGTAATTGCATCCAATAGAACTACAGTATAGCAACTGAGCTGTCAAATAAAAATGTATTTGTATACCACCATCTGCTCTTTTTTCTTTTCTTTATTTCTTGTCCACCTCACTAAGGTGGTCACACATGCTCAACTGTCAATAGCTATATCTTCTGTTAGAAACTGTGTCAGTTACAGGGAAAAAGCTACAGCAGAAATGACACGCCCTGAGAATGGACATGCCCAAACTGCCCGCCTTAAATCTAGCAGAGCATTTGGAACAATGAATGAAGAGATCCCTGAATCCATGTGAGGTACAGGGCTGGTTGTAGCTTTGTTGCAAAGAGGTTGTCATGTACTATATGATCTCTGATTTCCATTTTTTACAGGAATAACCTTCAAATTAGCTATGGTCTTCGCTTGGACTGCCCCTGTATTACGCTAAACTAGCTGTATTGTTTGTCTTAACCCCCTCACTACCTGAAGTTTTTTAATTTTGACATTTTAATTTTTCTTCAACATCTTCCTTGAGCCATAACTTTTTTATATTTATGTTCACATAACTGTATAAGCACTTAGTTTTACATTCTAATGCCGCCATTATGGCATGCAATGTAGTGGGAAGTGGAAAAAAAATTCCAAATGGGGTGGAATTGAAAAAAAAAAACGCAATTCCTCCTCCATTTTACGAGTTTTGTTCCCACAGCATTTTGTTTGTAGCAAAACTGAGGGTGATTTAAACTTTTTAAATATATATATATTTTTAAATATATATATATATTTTTCTAATGATTTGGAAGCTCATATACACTGCGTGCAGAATTATTAGGCAAATGAGTATTTTGACCACATCATCCTCTTTATGCATGTTGTCTTACTCCAAGCTGTATAGGCTCGAAAGCCTACTACCAATTAAGCATATTAGGTGATGTGCATCTCTGTAATGAGAAGGGGTGTGGTCTAATGACATCAACACCCTATATTAGGTGTGCATAATTATTAGGCAACTTCCTTTCCTTTGGCAAAATGGGTCAAAAGAAGGACTTGACAGGCTCAGAAAAGTAAAAAATAGTGAGATATCTTGCAGAGGGATGCAGCACTCTTAAAATTGCAAAGCTTCTGAAGCGTGATCATCGAACAATCAAGCGTTTCATTCAAAATAGTCATCAGGGTCGCAAGAAGCGTGTGGAAAAACCAAGGCGCAAAATAACTGCCCATGAACTGAGAAAAGTCAAGCGTGCAGCTGCCAAGATGCCACTTGCCACCAGTTTGGCCATATTTCAGAGCTGCAACATCACTGGAGTGCCCAAAAGCACAAGGTGTGCAATACTTAAAGACATGGCCAAGGTAAGAAAGGCTGAAAGACGACCACCACTGAACAAGACACACAAGCTGAAACGTCAAGACTGGGCCAAGACTGATTTTTCTAAGGTTTTATGGACTGATGAAATGAGAGTGAGTCTTGATGGGCCAGATGGATGGGCCCGTGGCTGGATTGGTAAAGGGCAGAGAGCTCCAGTCCGACTCAGACGCCAGCAAGGTGGAGGTGGAGTACTGGTTTGGGCTGGTATCATCAAAGATGAGCTTGTGGGGCCTTTTCAGGTTGAGGATGGAGTCAAGCTCAACTCCCAGTCCTACTGCCAGTTTCTGGAAGACACCTTCTTCAAGCAGTGGTACAGGAAGAAGTCTGCATCCTTCAAGAAAAACATGATTTTCATGCAGGACCATGCTCCATCACACGCGTCCAAGTACTCCACAGCGTGGCTGGCAAGAAAGGGTATAAAAGAAGAAAATCTAATGACATGGCCTCCTTGTTCACCTGATCTGAACCCCATTGAGAACCTGTGGTCCATCATCAAATGTGAGATTTACAAGGAGGGAAAACAGTACACCTCTCTGAACAGTGTCTGGGAGGCTGTGGTTGCTACTGCACGCAATGTTGATGGTGAACAGATCAAAACACTGACAGAATCCATGAATGGCAGGCTTTTGAGTGTCGTTGCAAAGAAAGGTGGCTATATTGGTCACTGATTTGTTTTTGTTTTGTTTTTGAATGTCAGAAATGTATATTTGTGAATGTTGAGATGTTATATTGGTTTCACTGGTAAAAATAAATAATTGAAATGGGTATATATTTGTTTTTTGTTAAGTTGCCTAATAATTATGCACAGTAATAGTCACCTGCACACACAGATATCCCCCTAAAATAGCTAAAACTAAAAACAAACTAAAAACTACTTCCAAAAATATTCAGCTTTGATATTAATGAGTTTTTTGGGTTCATTGAGAACATGGTTGTTGTTCAATAATAAAATTAATCCTCAAAAATACAACTTGCCTAATAATTCTGCACTCCCTGTATATTTCCTGATTGGTTAAGGCTGACTGCAAGGCATATTGCCAGCCAGAGTACTGCCCAGGCTCATGTATCCTCCTTTTTCATCTTCCCTGCCCTGCTGTACAGCCATATGATCTGTAAAATAGTGGATGCCATTTTGAGCAATAGCCAGAAGTTTTGGATTTGCTCTCAGATTATATGTTGGGTTGCTTGTGGCCCACCAGAGTATAGTATCTTCACAACCATTTGGAGAAATCCTAGATTAAAGAAATTAAATGTTAAAAGGGTTTGGAAGATGGGAAAAGGCCAGAGGGTTTGAAGTGGGAGGGTGGGAGAACAGCTTGAGAAGTCCATAGAGTGGTCCAATGACATAGTGTTGAGGTAGCAGCAGCATGAGGAGACCACAGAGTGGGCCAGTGACATAGTGGGGAGGTAGCAGCAGCAGCATGAGGTGACCACAGAGTGGTCCATTTACATAGTATTGAGGTGGCAGCAGCATGAGTAAGCCACAGACTGGCAAGGTGACATAGTGTGGAGGTGGCAGCAGCAGCAATATGAGGAGGCCACAGAGTGGCCCAGTGACATAGTGTTGATTTAGCAGCAGCAAGAGGAGACCACAGAGTGGCAAGGTGACATAGTGTGGAGGTGGCAGCAGGAGCATGAGGAGGCCACAGAGTGGCCCAGTGACATAGTGTTGATTCAGCAGCAGCATGAGGAGACCACAGAGTGGCAAGGTGACATAGTGTGGAGGTGGCAGCAGCAGCATGAGGAGGCCACAAAGTGGCAAGGTGACAGAGTGTGGAGGTGGCAGCAGCATGAGGAGACCTGAGTGGTGAGGTGGCAGCAGCATCAGGAGACCACAGAGTGACCCGGTGACAGAGTGGGGAGGTGGGTGGCAATAACTGTACCAGCTGACGATGGTGGGTGTAAGAAAGAGCACTTGGCATCAGATGTGTGGCATCAGGCGGGTGGCAGCATCAGAATAGTAGCTGAGGGAGGGAGCCGGGCCGGACAGCATTTCCAGGGCAAACTCGGCCAGTTGCCACCACAAATCCAGTTTGGTTGCCCAGTAGTCCATCGGATCTTCAATGTGGGGTGGCAGGCTGCTATCCAACTATGCCACCACCTGATGGTTCAGGTTCTGCTCCAGGTCTAGCTGTTGCTGCTTGTGACTAGTTTCTTCACTAGGAGGGTTAGAAAAGCTGCTCATCATCGACTCTAGACTCAAGCTGCTGCTGATGGAGCTGGTACTGCACCTACCCCCCACCCCGCCACAGAAGCCATGACAGTGGAACAAGAGCACAGAGGGCCCCCCGGTCAGACCTGCGAGAGGATGGACGATGGCGCAGATAGGCAGTGGCCAATTAAATACATAGGATGTCTCTATAGTAGTTCAGTTTGTCCTCCCTTTCAGCTGATGTAAAAAAAGGCCCCCATTTTGGACCGGTATCAAGGCTCCAACAAGGTGGAGAGCCAGAAGTCATCCCTCTGCCGAATGGTGACAATTCGGCTTTCACTACCCAAGCAAGTGAGAATGCAGTGGGCCATTTGCGCAAGTGACTCGGAGGGACTCTCTACCTCCATCTCCACTGCATACTGTGATGGTGTGCCTGGGTCATCTGCCTCATCTTCCTCATCTCCCTCTTGCTCCTTCAGATGCTCGTGCTTCTCCTCTCCTGTCACCTGTGTAGAAAAACCACCCATTTCGCTGCAAATTGCTTGTGCTCCAATGTCCTCCTCCCGTTCATCCCACACAGGACTCATTTGGCCATGAGATGTAGGTGAAACGTCTACAGCCCCCTGATCAGCCAGATGTACCAGCATCTGTTTCAGGATATGAAGCAGTGGAATTACGTTGTTCATCCTGTAGTCCTGGCGACTGACACATCCCCTGTGTGATTAAGTTCGCCAGGCAATTGAGGTTTAGAACAACGTGACACTGCCGTGCCCTCTACATGTGGTATGCTGGTGGAGCTCTGTGAATTGTCCCCGCAGTGGAGGCTGAGGACACAGTGGAGGATGAGGAGGCAGAGGCGGACATTGTCACAGGACCAACGGCGTGAGAACATGGAGACAGAAGCGGCATTACCTAGCCAAGTTGGTGGTTTGACTAGGCAGGAACCACATTTACGCAGTGGGCAGTAAAGGACATATGTTGGCAAAGAAGTGACGCCTTGGGACTTTCCACCTCAGCTCGGCACAAGCCATCAGTTCTCTGAAAGGTCCACCACTTGGAAAGGGAGGAACTGCAGCACCAGCAATTTGGCCAGGAGCACGTTCAGCTTCTGCGCCGTTGGATGGGTGCATGCATACAGTTGTCTCTTGGCAATAGCTTTGGTGATAGATTGCTGATGGAATGATTGACGAGGAGTAGGAGGGCAAGAAGCAGGAGCAACAGGACCGTCAGATAATGGGAAAGACAGACAGATCCCTTCGGCTGAGGTAGTGGAGCCTTGACTGCCTGAAATCTGGTGCGTTTGCGGCAGGCTGGACCACCACATTAAAGCCACGGTTCTCCCAGGCCACTTTATGGTGACTCTGAATATGGTGACGCAGGGCTGTGGTGCCAACATTGGCACCCTGGCCACCCTTCACCTTCTGCCCACAGATTCGGCAAATGGCCATGTTCAAGACTTCTAGCGGCTTAACAAAAAACTGCAACACCGCCGAGTAGGTGATTTTACCCCCAACAGTCTGCACTGACTGACTGCTATCGCCGCTGCCTCCGTGAACCCCTGCACCACTACTTTCCAGGCAGGTAGGCTCTTGCGAATCGGGTGGTCTACCCTGGGCACGTTTGGCTCTCGACCTCCTTTCACCCTGCTGACTCCTAGCCACGCTTCTGACTTGCTGGCTCCCCCACTGCTTCTCTTGCAAGCTGCCACCCTCTTCTCCCGATGATGATGAAGCCCCTTCGTCACCCTGCTTCCAATTGCGATTAGCTATATCATCATCGAGTACTGTCTGCATGTCAATGATGTCCTCCTCAACGGTCTCTGAGCCAGGAGCCTGACCGCTCGAAACACCAGCTCCAATGCTACTCTCCTCATCACTACTAGCCTGCCTACCGGAGAAAGTGGCGGATGTCTTTTCTAGATCTTGTCTGAGCAGTAACTGCTGACTGTCCTCTAGTAGCTCGTCTTCGCTGTATAGTGGGGCTGATCCTACAGCATATAATTCTTCTCTGGCTGAGGGAACAGAAAAGGACAGAGGTAGGTTGAGGACAGGTTAGGGCACAGGACCTTCTCCCAGGCCATGCCAACTTAGGGTTGTGTCTGACGGACCCACCAACTCTTGGCTGGGGGTGTCTGATCTCACTTGGGACGAAGTGGATGACCGAGTCAACCATTCAAGAACCTCTAGGTTGCTGGTCAAGACATGACCGCTAGCTGACACTGGAAGCTCAGGCCTCTGGAAGTGACCCCTGCTGCCACGCCCCCTTACTCTGCTGAGACCTGTGTTTACACCAGAAGCCTCTGTCCCTCCCCTGTGCAGGGCCTGTCACTTCTCTGTCTGACATACTGTTAGATCAAATAAGTAAATAAAAAGGAAATTAATACACCCCAAAAAAGGCTGCAATTTTGTCACTTCACCACACAACGGCAAATAATACCTTTTTTTGCCACTAATACACACCGAAAAAGCTTTAGAACATATAACTGCACTGCTGAACGGCCAAAAAAGCTTTAGAACATATAACTGCACAGCTGAACTGCAAATAATTTATTTTTTTGCCGCTAATACATGCCAAAAAAGGCCTTAGAACATATAACTGCACCGCAGAACGGCAAATAATGCTTTTTTTGCCACTAATACACACCAAAAATGGCTGTAATTTTCTAAATTCACCACACAACTGCTAATAAGCCCTTTTTTTGCCACTAATACACGCAAAAAAAGTTTTAGAACATATAACTGAACCGCTGAACAGCCAAAAAAGCTTTAGAACATATAACTGCACTGCTGAACAGCAAATAATACCTTTTTTTTGCCACTAATACTCGCCAAAAAGGGCTGTAATTTTCTCACTTCACCACACAATGGCCAATAAGCCCTTTTTTTCCCCACTTATACACGCCAAAAAAGGATTTGAAACATATAACTGCACCGCTGAACGGCAAATAATACTTTTTTTTGCCACTAATACACGACAAAAAGGTTATAGAACAAATAACTGTACCACTGAACAGCAAATAGGCCCTTTTTTTCCCATTTATACACGCCAAAAAAGGCTTTAGAATATATAACTGCACCGCAAAAGGGCTAATAAGATGTAGAAATATTTCCTAGTAATGCACCCCAATAACAAGAACGGTTTGCTGGAATTACAGAGCTGTATAATGGCAATTTGGATCCCCAGTCAGTGTAGCAAGGTGTAATAGGATTGCTCCTATTACCCGGGCTTTAAACTCCCCTATTGAACCCTGTTCTGCTTCAATGCTGTGGAATAATTCCTCCTTATCCTTTCTCTGAACTTCTATACAGCAAAATAAAAGTTTTCAAGTCTTTCCTAGCACTGTCCCTAGCGCCTGCTGACGTCTCTCCCTGCACTAAGTACACTGGAAAATGGCTGAATCCAAGATGGCTGAGGCTATTTATAGGGCTGTGACATCACATGGCTAGCTGCTGATTGGCTGCATGCATGGCATTGTGGGTGATCCCTCATTCCCAGAGTTCTTTGCTCCATGAGGTTTTTTTTCTTTTTGCCTTCCTCTGGA
Source organism: Bufo bufo (assembly GCF_905171765.1). Lineage (NCBI taxonomy): Eukaryota > Metazoa > Chordata > Amphibia > Anura > Bufonidae > Bufo > Bufo bufo. The sequence continues at coordinate 318,199,452 of NC_053390.1, forward strand.
TCAACTTGCAGGATAACAGGCCGAACTGGATGGACAAATGTCTTTTTTCGGCCTTATGTACTATGTTACTATGTTACTATGTCCTAACATGTGCAGCAGTCATTTTAGTAAAAAATGTGATTCGTTACCACGAAGCGTGGGGAAATTTGAATTCGGTGCGAAGCAAGTTTTTCCTGAAATTCGGATCAAATTCCACTTCGTCAGCTTCAATTCGCTCATCTCTACCTTACACACATGGAAACCATTATAAAATAGAAAGAAAAAAATATAAACCAACCACTTTTGATACCCCACTTTTAGCCCTTAAATACCACCTTCCTAACTTAAATTGAAATAATTGGACAAGAAGGGGCATTGAGAATAATTTAACTAGTTCAAAATGCATTCTCTCTCCTTAACTCATTATTTTACCAATACTTTCAAATCTACCATTTCTTTCACACCTTCTCCCAACAGACTCCTGTGTAAAAAAAAACTGTTCTTGGACTAAGCATGAACTTTGGTTTCTTTCCAGTTGTTTTATCTAAGAGTGACCAATATAGTATGGGTCAATCTTTGATAAAACAACTGGTCATAAACCAAACTTCATTCTCAAATGGTAAAAATAACTGAACAACACATTTTCATTGGCTTGCTGGATGGATGCTTTATAATGAGTAATCAAGGGCTTTCACTGAACCACACAGAACATATAAGAAAATGCAACTCAGGTGGTCAGGGGCGGATTGGCCATAGACCTTACAGGGAAATTTCCCGGTGGGCCGATGCCCAGGGGGCCTCTTGAGTCCCCATCACCCACATTTTCATAGCTAAGAACTTTAAACTGTCTAAACATAACTTTTAAACAAATAAATATACCGTTTGCAATGAGAGCTTATGTGTGCCCCAGATCTGTACTCCAGGATAACGTAATGGAGGGCTTGAATATCAAGTCATACACTACTGCATTGCCCATTACAATAGCCTAGACCCCTACCCCAGTATAAAAATTCCATAGTAGGTAGGCATGAGCAGCAGGGGCAATATTCAAATTCACGATATTTTGCAAATATTTTGTAGAATATTCGTCATATATTTGTAAATTCGCGAATTCGAGATTATATTCTTGATTGCGAAAATCGGCAATGTATTATTCACGTAATGCGCACAAAATACCGGTGTGGGGTAGGCAACTTTTCTATTGGTTGCTATGGATGTTGCTAAGCTGTGACAAAGCCTTCTCATTGGCCCACAAGCTAGAAGAAGGGAGGGATGATCAGCTGATGTGTACTGTGTTAAAAAAAAAAAAAAAAAACAAACGGAATATTCGTTATTATGAATATATAGCACTATATTCTAAATATTCACAAATTCTTGAAGTGACGATATTCGCGATAAAAATTTGCTTTTCGAATATTCGCGCTCAACACTAATAGTAGGTATTGTATATCGTTAATGTGCATCTTGTATTACCTATTATATACCAGTAATTACTTTGCAGTATGAGTAATGTAAACATCAGCTTTGACTATATGTTGAAAAATAATTGAATAAAAAATTATAGTAAAAAAAAGTGTTACGTGGACAGCTGATTGTTTGTGGGCTGATTCATTTTTAACTGCAATCTGCTCTTTCTGTAGAACTCTTAGGGCAGGTTCGCATTTAGAATGGAATATAATGGTATTCATAGATGGAATGAAAAACGGAAGCCTTTAAAAGGCATTACATTTTGATAAGTCATAATAGAAGTCTATGGGCAAGCATAACAGATCTGTCTGGTTTCCGTTATGCAGGATGGAATACTCTAACGCAAGCGCAAACCCGCCCTTAGGCCTCTTGCACATGACCGTATATATTTTGCAGTCCGCAAAAAACAGATCCGCAAAAAATAGAGATGACGTCCATTTGCATTCCGTATTTTGCGGAACAGAACAGCTGGCCCTTCATAGAACAGTACTATCCTTGTCCGTAATACGGCCAATAATAGTACATGTTCTATTTTTTTGCAGAACGGAAATACGGAAACGGATTTGGTTCCGCAAAAAAACGGAACGGACATGGAATGAAAATACTTTCCTGTGCAAGAGGCCTTAGGGCTGATGCACACGAACATATTTTCTTTCCGCTTCCGTTCAGTTTTTTTTGAGGACTGTATGAACCATTCACTTCAATGGGTCTGCAAAAACAACAGCACACTATATAATAGGCAGCACAGCAGACACAGTTCATGGGGGGGCTATGGTGGCTCACTATATAATAGGCAGCACAGCACCAAGCACAGTTCAAAATGTTGGGGGCTATGGTGCACAAACAAGCAGACAGCAAGCACAATTCATAAGGGAGAGCTATGGTGCCACCATAGTCCCCCCTTTATGAACTGTGCCAGTGCCTCCTTAGCCCCTCCTTATGGACTGTGCCTGCTGTCTGCTCTGCTGCTTATGTATGCAACCATAGCCCCGACCCCTATAAATGAACTGCAATTGCTATTGGTGCTTATAGTGAATACTGCCCCCCAACTCTGAACTTCCCGGTCACGGTAATACTGCCCCCCAACTTTGGTTCCCGGTCACGGCAGTCAGGTCAGGTCACAGTGAGGCCAGCAGCAACAGTAGTCCCGCAGCATGGCTGGCTCAAGATCCCCTGCTGGGCGCACCACTAGGCTAGCCAATCAACAGCATGCTCTGCTACTGCTAGCACAGCACTGCTAAATGCTGATTGTGAATCAACCAGCGCCCAGCAGACAGAGCGCTCTAGGCTGCAAGCAGGGACTGTGACTGCCAGGGGAACATGGACTGTGTAAGGGGCCCACCCGAACACAGGGGAAGCAGGGATCAAGAAGACATGCCCCGAACCATAGACAGGAACTCTGAGCAACCATTTTTATTTAGTTTAATTATGGGGCCGAGTCCATTCACAGCCGGGCCCCCTTCCCCCACGGGCCCCATAGCAGCTGCGTTTTCTGCCTCTATTGGCGGTACGCCACTGGTACTGTGACATCACTATGCTAATTATCCCACTATGATAATATCACTGTGTTTGTTATCCCTGCTCTATGACTTGACTTGTGTGTTGTCCCTCTAATGAGACATGTTCTCTGTGCTTTAGGGAGACGAAAATAATGAAAAACTCTTCATGTTCTGAACTTTCTGGTGGAGGTGGTCATGGTTAATTGCTAGGCTGCTGATTACCTGTCAACATAAATTTTGTAGCTTATAACAAATGAATCATATTTTTTATTCATATGCTGTTAAAAAGAGCTTCATTGAAGAGTTATGACATTTACTTACCGTACATAGTATGACTCTATCTGATGTTCAAAGTGTATAATGATGAGTATGTTCCTATGCTGACCTGTGTCCTGCTGGTCACACATGCTCAGTTACTCTCAGATGGGTGTCTGCAAAGTGATCCTCTGTTCACGGAGGAGGAGCCAATAGAAATAGCTTTCTTCCCTTCAGAAAACGTATCGATGAACAAATGAAGAAAAAATATGTAAGAATAAGAAACAACAAATATACAACCGTGTTACTCTACACAGTGCTGCCTACCTTAACTTTAATTGGACTTCATAAATGTATACACAATCAATTTACAGAAGGTGTATATGAATTAATTTGTATAAATCGATTTGTTTGGGAATATAAAATGCCCATGTTTTATGTCTCTGATATGCTACAGTTATTAATCAGATTGTGATAACAGCAGTTTGATTTCCTGAGGGATAAGGTGTAGAGAAGAAGCTTCCAAGTTCTCACTGCTGTCTGTTTATTGATTTTTTTGTCAAGATGAAATCATCTTGTTAAATGTGCGTACATGGTGTCAATTCACATATTTGTTACTGTTTTAACGCTTACAATTTATTGTCCAAACATGAATTATGCAATAGTATAATTCTAAACAAGCTGTAAACAACCAGTAATTGGTCCACAGCTGAGGGGGCAAAATACTTGGCTTGACCCCAGACACTGCCATCCCATGTTATGCTACTGTCTCTGAAGGTCCTTAAGATGCATCTAGTGGGGATTATTTAGTAAAATGCTCTCTCGGGAAAAACAGTTTCTAAGTCTGGCATTCTATACAACAGCCTTAATCGAAATTTCATAGGATGAGAATTAAAACACTCCAGGTACGGGCTGTATACAATATATAGCAAAAAATGTTATAATAGCAGATTAAACAATAATTAAATATAATAAATTATAAAAGATTCAGTACCAAAAATTCAGAAATTAAAACATCATATATGTAAACATCCATGTTTACATATAACTACACACTTTTAGCTGTATATAAATACACAGGCTATGTGTAGCGACTCCGTAAGAAGCCGGTATAGATGATCGGACTGGTAGTGACTGTGATTAAGTGTTGTGTAACGGTGAACTCCCTCAGGCCGTTGCTCCCTGGGTATCAGTGAAGTGGAATTATAGTACTGAAGAATGAGTCCAGAGTTAAATGGAACAAAGTCCTTTTTAGTAAGTGCAGCGTAGAGCTTGAAATACATACAGTAGCAGCAGGCTCTAGAGGGGTTATCCAAGTTCTATAATGCCCCCCCATATGCCCAGGCCCCTCACTGAGATTGTACTTACCTCGCTCCCCGGCACCCACATCGCTTCTCATACCAGCATGGCTGCCGCTGCATCTCCCCGTCGCGCAGATAAAAACATCAGGCGTCGGAGAGTGGGCAGCCAAAAGCAGGCCGCGAGGGAAACAAGCATCCCTAGCATCTCGGGTGACGCTAGGAAGGCTCGTCCTCATCACCACCCACTATTGGCTGCCTCCCCCCCGACGGCGAATGTTTTCATCCACGCGACGGTGAGATGCAGTGGCCTGCGGTGCCAGTATGAGAGGCAACGCAGGTGCCAGGGAGCAAGGTAAGTACAATTTCTGTGAGGGACCTGCGCATATGAAGGGGGGGCATTATAGAACTTGGATAACCCCTTTAAGGGCAATTCTCTTCTGGCACCAGCAAGGAAATGGAGGCACGTTGGTTAGTGGTAATTCAGCACTTACTGGCCTAGTAGTTGGTTGGTGATGGGCGGCTTGGCTGTATTCCTTCACCTTATAGCAGTGTCTGTAGATTGTAGATGTAGAAGTAGCAGGTCACTCTGCTGTCTGGGCTCTCAAGGATTTACTTGTGGACACATTTAAGCATTTATCTCTGTGGAGTCTGTAACAGGAGAAGGAGCTCTGCAAGTTGCTTCCTATCCTCTCTGTCTCTAGAGAGCAACTTCCCCTCCTGGCAGGAAGCAGGTTCTACCAACTCCAACAAATTGCTACTTGGGTAAAAAGATGACTTATCTGCATGTAGAGATATAACTTTCAATAGTATTATACATTTATAGTAGAAATAGCAGATGGTCAGTAGCTGGCAATATTACTATAAAGTGATCCAGCAGTGTATTAGCTGACTATTACTAGAAAGTGATCCATCAGTGTATTAGTGATACTATAAATTGATCCAGCAGTGTATTAGTAATACTATAAAATGATCCAGCAGTGTATTAGCTGACAATATTACTATAAAGTGATCCAGCAGTGTATTAGTAATACTATAAAATGATCCAGCAGTGTATTAGCTGACAATATTACTATAAAGTGATCCAGCAGTGTATTAGTGATACTATAAAATGATCCAGCAGTGTATTAGCTGATATTACTAGAAAGTGATCCAGCAGCGTATTAGTTGACAATATTACTAGAAAGTGATCCATCAGTGTATTAACTGACAGTTTTACTAGAAAGTGATCCAGCAGCGTATTAGCTGACAATATTACTAGAAAGTGATCCATCAGTGTATTAACTGACAGTTTTACTAGAAAGTGATCCAGCAGCGTATTAGCTGACAATATTACTAGTAAGTGATCCATCAGTGTATTAACTGACAGTTTTACTAGAAAGTGATCCAGCAGTGTATTAGTGATACTATAAAGGGACCCAGCAGTGTTATGGTTGACAATATTACGATAAAGTGATCCAGCAGTGTATTAGTAATACTATAAAGTGACCCATCAGTGTATTAGTGATGCTATAAAGGGACCAGCAGTGTATCAGCTGACAATATTACGATAAAGTGATCCAGCAGTGTATCAGCTGACAATATTACGATAAAGTGATCCAGCAGTGTATAAGTGATACTATAAAGTGATCCAGCAGTGTTATGGCTGACAATATTACGATAAAGTGATCCAGCAGTGTATTAGTAATACTATAAAGTGACCCATCAGTGTATTAGTGATACTATAAAGGGATCAGCAGTGTATTAGCTGACAATATTACGATAAAGTGATCCAGCAGTGTATAAGTGATACTATAAAGTGATCCAGCAGTGTATTAGCTGATAATATTATTAGAAAGTGATCCAGCAGCACTGTTTCTGTATACCCTAGGACCTGTGGTAGTGTGTTGGGGCAGGAGCTCTACCAGAGCTCGGTGTTCTGATGTCTCCACATTGCATGCCCAGCACTGATGCCGCTGCTCCACAGTTTACAATCCTTCCATTGGTGAACAATGCACTTTGCTGGATCTCAACTGGTCCTGTGATGATCTGTTTGTTCCACCACATGCTTGCTGGGTCTTGTGGTACCACAGATTATCACAATTATTGAAGCTTGTAAAAACCTAATGGACTTGACACTTGTTAACTTGTGCTGAGTGTGCACAAACTAGTTCTAATTAGACACCTTTCAGGGAACCTGCCCCCCCTCTTCAGTAGCTTGTGCAGTCTGTCAAGTGGTAAAGAGGAACAAACACATTTATACATGATATAAATAGGGCAATAAACATATTCCATTATGAAAGTCTCACCAGACCTGCAGGTCAGTAGAATCAATATTCTATGCACCCTGATACTTTTGTCTGTTTAAGGGGTTGACCATTATTTATTTATTTATTTTTTAACTTACTTACCTGCTCTCCAACACTCCATTATGGCCCCTGGGCTGTCTTTCTAACAAACCTTGGGATTTGACAAGAGAATGTAGCTAAGCAAGATATCCATCTGTAGAATGCGGTTTTGGAGTGCTTGCCCTCAACGGAATGGAGTAGGATTCCTGCTGGCTCAGTGTGATGTCTTGAAAGCAGCTTAGGCAGGGTGAAAAGACCAGTCTTGTATAAAGACTTACTGGAAGTATGCCATTAGTGTTAAAAAAGTTATGGGGGCAAAATATAGCCATGCAAAGAAAAAAAAAAAGTTTATTTTCAAAGTTTTTACTTTTAATATTAAAAGTAAAACACAAGAAAAACCATAAAAATTAGGTATTGCTGCAATCATACTGACTGGAAAAAAGCAAGTAACGGGTCAGGTTTCCCATCTAGAGAATGCCCCAAAAACAAAAACCGTAAAACTGTGGCAGAACCCACAACCCACATTTGGAATTTAGGCTTCTTTCACACTGGCATTAGGATTGTCCGGCAGGCTGTTCCAACAGGGGAACAGCCTGCCGGATTTGTACTAACGTATTCACACATGTGCTGCCACTCCAGCTCCCTTCACTATAATGGGGACAGGTCGGAGATGCGGCCGCAACACAGAAAACATGCTGACAGGCGGCTGGACAGCAGGGCTCCATAGGAAACTAGTACATTTCTCATAGATTCCAATGCTAATGCATATATAATAGCAATATAATGATTGCTTGTTATAGCCCCCTATGGTAGCTATAAAACAGTGTAAAAAGGGGGGCGTGGCCAGCAGTGCATGGAGTGAGCCACGCTTTTGCTCAGCTCCGGCGCTATAGCTCTGATACGTATCATCTCCGCTCATAACTTACCTGCCTCAAGAGGAGACGGACCTGACTCACCCGGCGATGACGAAGACCCAGAGAAAGGCAGCCACGGGCAAGTTAACAGAGTTTTTCTCCGCAGCGGGCGCTCCACAAGATGGTGGCGGTGACACGCTACGAAGCCAGAGGCAAGACGTGCAGCAGGCTTCCCTGCAGGTACCCAGCCGCACTCTTCTCCTACACAGGGGCACGTACTACAGTACCCTGCGCTTCCTCCCCCAATACTTCAGGGGCTCACTTGCCTAATAACATGCAGGGATCAAGTGTGGCAACACCACATGTTAGCCATGAAGCCTCTCCAGGGCAGTTCTATGTAAATGCTGGGAGATCCCAGGCACAAGGAGTGTCAATGGATCAACGTTATGGGGAATGTTCAACTGTAATTTACCCAAAACAATATACGAATATTAATAACACTGGTACTGATAGACCAGTTACAGAATCGTTCCTTAAAACACTAATGAGTGACCTGCGGTCTTCTTTGCAAGCAGACTTTCGTACTATGTTAACACCTCTACAGAAGGAGATTTCAGAAGTGGGGAATCGCACATCCCATTTAGGAAATAAAATGTTTGAATTTGCTAAAGCTCATAATGAGCTGGTGGATACTACAAATGAAAAAGATGAAGAGTTGACAGCACTCCGCGCAAAAGTGATAGATTTGGAAGATAGGCCTCGTCACAATAAATAAGATTTTGCAGGATTCCAGATGCGGTGAAACCTGACCAACTGCACACATTTTTGACAGACTTTTTTACGGTTCTGTTGCCTACAGTGTCTCAAACTGACCTCTTCATTGATAGGGCTCATAGAATACCGAAACCTAAAAGATTACCAGCAGAAATCCCTAGAGATGTCCTAGCACGCATTACTTTCTATCATATTAAAAAAAAACTCATGGCGGCTGCTCGCAATAACCTGGATGTACCTGACAGATTCCGTTCCATCTCTCTTTATACGGACTTCTCCGCAGGCCCTCTCAGTAAAAAGGTGAGAATTCCAAGAAGTTACCAAAATCCTGAGAGCTCACAGAATTCCATATAGATGGAGCTCTCCAGCTAAATTGCTGATATCAAGAGAAGGAGGCAAACTGATGGTGTCCACTCTATCAGAGGCTTTGCAATCGATCTCTAAATGGAACTTATCTGTTCCTCCTGGATCTGCGCCAGTATCAAAACCCGCTTCGCCTACGCACTTGGAAGAAGAATGGACCACAGTCAGGCAGAAGAACTTTACCAATGACTGATCAAGACCGTGAGCAATTAAGTCTTCCTCATTTTTCCCTAAGGGAATATCCTTTCATTGTCTCAGGCCTGTTTGGCCGATTCTGGGACCTTTTTGTATTTACCCCCTAATAACGCCACTTCTCATCTGAACTAGGCGTTAGGTGTCCCTTGAGATGGGACCCATGTTACTTGACCTACATTTTGTTGTTTCTCTATCTATTTGTTTTTCTGATTTTTTAGCCGGGGAAAATACTTCATCGCAACTCAAAAATATCTGGAGCCTGACTGTCACGAGGGTATCAAGAGCCACGTCTGACTCCGTTATACCCGGGGTCAGGAAGTCGCAGCGGGTGGCTGCGCGCTCTATATCTAAAGATCACGTTGTTTCTCAGTGATTGTTTTCTGTGTTTGCCTTGCTATCCTTTTTGTCTCTCTCAGGGATCCGTAGCTTCTCCTCCTCAGCTGTTTCTTGTCTGCCACTCCCTACCTCCTTATATTCTCCCCTCACACTTCTCTAGTTGCCAGTTATAGAGCTTCCTGCCTGGACATCTATACTGACCCACTGGAGTGGTTAATCCTGGTTGTCGTTCCTGAGTGCTACCCTCCGGATCCCTGTTGGGCTTATTGTTGTCTCCTGTTGTCGCCCACCTGGAATATATGTTGAGTCTGTGTTGTCTGTCCTCCCCTTGGTGTTTTCCCTTAGAGTTAGTGGTGCGGACTAGTGTTCCCATCGCCCTGTTCACTACCTAGGGCTCAGCTCAGGGAAAGCCAGGGCTTTAGGCACGTGATCGGCGTACGGGTGAGGAACCCGTCTAGGGACGTCAGGGCAGCCAGGTGCCAGCCGCCAGGTGAGTCAGGGGTCACCATCTTCCCTCTCACTTGGGCAGGGCCTTCCTCGTTCCCTCCCTCTGTGTCACGTATGTGATAGCCACGCCGACCGTGATATTATAACTGGCCATTACTTTTTGAGAAAAAAATAAATAAAAAATTTAATAATTTTTTGTTTGTTGTTTTTTTTTTTTTTCTCTCTCTACTTAGAATCCAATATGGATCCTATTGATGCCTTGGCAGAACAGCTTCAAAGCCTGTCTTTGGAGGTGGCAGGATTGAAGGCGTCTGTTCTCCAACAACAGCAGCAAATGCAGCAGACCGCACCCCCAGCGGTTGCTATGGGTAACCAGGTTGTCACTGAACCCAAGGTTGCTCTTCCCGACAGATTTTCTGGGGGAAGGGACAAATTTGCGACGTTCCGTGAGGCCTGAAAATTATATTTTAAGTTGCGCCCTTACTGCTCAGGTCATGAAGAACAGCGGGTAGGGATTGTCATTTCCCTGCTTCAGGGGGATCCGCAATCCTGGGCGTTCTCGTTACCCCCTGGTTCTCAGGCTCTTCGGTCAGTGGAGGGATTTTTTGGGGCTTTGGGTCTCATATATGATGACCCTGACCGAGTCGCCCTGGCTGAGTCGAAGTTACGGAAACTCCTACAGGGAGATCGGTCAGCAGAGGAATATTGCTCAGAGTTCCGTAGGTGGGCTACGGATACTCAGTGGAACGACCCGGCTCTCAGGAGTCAGTTCTGCTCTGGGTTATCTGAAAGGGTTAAGGATGCACTGGCGCTGTATGAGACCCCCCTTTCCCTTGATGCTGTTATGTCCCTCTCTATCAGAATAGATAGACGTCTTAGGGAGAGATCGAAAATTCCGGAGCAATTGGTTACCTCTCCCAAGCAACAGTCAGCCTGTACTGACTTAGATGAGCCTATGCAGCTAGGCGGAACTTCTCGTCAGGTCCGTCCTCCCGAGGTTCGCCGTAGGGGGGGGGCTTGTTTTTTCTGTGGGGGGAGGGGTCATTTCATTAATGTCTGTCCCTCCTTTCTCAAAAACAAAAGACCGTCGGAAAACTACTAACCCCGGGCTGTGCGGAGGATGTCAGCCGGGGGGTATACGTTTCCTCCATACGAACATCTCAATTTGTGTTACCAGCGGTCATTGTTTTTGGTGTTAAGACGGAGTCTATTTCTGTTTTTCTAGACAGTGGAGCAGGGGTAAACTTGATTGATGCCCATTTTGCCCGCACTATGGGTTTGTCTCTCTGTACACTGCAGAGACCTATTCCCGTATTCGCTATAGATTCTGCTCCTCTGTCTCAGAGAAACCTCACCCACATTGTTCGTAATTTACACCTTCGGGTAGGGGACCACCATAATGAGTGTCTTTCATGTTACGTTCTGAAGGGCCTTCCCTCTCCGGTGGTATTGGGTCTTCCCTGGTTGGTAGCGCACAATCCAGTGGTGGATTGGCAGGCCAGGGAGATATTGGAGTGGAGTGAGCATTGCAGAGAGAATTGCTTAAATAACAATTGCTTAATCGCCTCCATAGCTTCCCTACCTACATTTATTTCGGACTTTGAGGACGTTTTTTCTGAAAAGGGTTGTCAGAAACTACCACCTCATCGTCCTTACGATTGCCCGGTTAACCTGATTCCCGGGGCAAAATTACCCAAGTCCAGGTTGTATAATCTTTCGGGTCCCGAGAGACAAGCCATGAAAGATTATATCTCCGAGAGTCTGGCTAAGGGACACATCAGACCCTCTTCTTCACCCGTGGCTGCAGGGTTTTTCTTTGTTAAAAAGAAAGATGGGGGCCTGCGTCCTTGCTTAGATTTCCGTGAGTTAAACCAGATAACAATCCGTGACCCATACCCTCTTCCTCTCATTCCTGACCTTTTTAATCAGATTGCGGGTGCTAAGTGGTTCTCCAAACTTGATCTTAGGGGGGCCTACAATCTGATTCGTATCAGGGAAGGGGATGAGTGGAAGACAGCTTTTAACACCCCTGAGGGGCATTATGAAAATCTAGTTATGCCTTTCGGTCTGACCAATGCCCCTGCTGTCTTCCAACATTTTGTTAATGATATTTTTAGTCATCTCATCGGCAGGTTTGTAGTCATATACCTAGATGATATCTTAATTTATTCGGATGATCTGAAATCACATGAGGTGCATGTCAGGCAAGTACTGCAGGTCCTACGGACGAATAAATTATATGCGAAAATTGAAAAATGTGTCTTCGCTGTTCAGGAATTACAGTTCCTGGGATATCTATTATCTGCTTCAGGTTTCCGCATGGATCCTGGGAAGGTCCAGGCAATTTTAGATTGGGATCTTCCTGAGAACCTTAAAGCCCTACAACGGTTTTTGGGTTTCGCTAATTTCTATAGAAAGTTCATTAAAAATTATTCAGTGATCGTTAAACCCCTTACCGACATGACTAGGAAGGGGACGGATTTTTCCAAATGGTCTGACGCCGCTAAAGATGCATTTTCCTCTCTAAAGGAGAGGTTTACCTCGGCACCTGTTCTAATTCAACCTGATGTCTCCCAGCCTTTTATTGTCGAGGTAGATGCGTCAGAGGTGGGAGTGGGAGCTGTATTGTCTCAGGGTCCGTCTCCTGGCAAATGGCGTCCTTGCGCTTTCTTTTCCAAAAAATTATCTTCTGCGGAGAAGAATTATGATATTGGAAATAGGGAACTGTTGGCGATTAAACTGGCGCTTGAAGAGTGGCGTCACTTCTTAGAGGGAGCAATCCACCCCGTCACGGTGATTACGGATCACAAGAACCTTCTGTACCTAGAATCGGCTAAGCGTCTCACCCCTAGACAAGCTAGGTGGTCGCTATTCTTTGCCAGATTTAACTTTGTAATCACCTATCGTCCTGGGGCAAAAAATACCAAGGCAGACGCATTATCTCGTAGTTTCCCTGGAGGGGGTAATGTTTGTGATCCGGTACCTATTTTACAAAGAGGAGTGGTTGTCTCTGCTGTACACTCTGTTCTAGAGGAAAAGGTGTTAGAGGCTCAGGGGGACGCCCCGGCCTCTTGCCCCTCAGAGAAATTGTTTGTACCGTTAAACCTGCGTCTTGAATTATTAAAAGAACATCATAATTCGGCACTTGCTGGACACCCGGGTAGTAAAGCAACCTTGGAGCTTTTATCTCGTCGTTTTTGGTGGCCAAGGTTGCGTCAGGATGTAATGGATTTCGTGTCTACTTGTTCTACTTGTGCACGCGCGAAAGTCTCTCATACATGTCCAGCAGGGTCTTTATTGCCACTTTTCATCCCCAATAGGCCATGGACACATCTGTCAATGGATTTCATCACTGACTTACCGTTGTCGGCGGGTAAAACTGTTATCTTGGTAGTAGTAGACAGGTTTAGCAAAATGGTACACTTTATTGCGCTACCCACACTTCCTAATGCTAAAACTCTCGCTCAGGTGTTTATCAGTGAAATCGTGAAGCTTCACGGGGTCCCTTCCGATGTGGTTTCGGATCGGGGAACCCAGTTTATTTCTAAGTTTTGGAAAGCTTTTTGTTCCCGTTTGGGGGTTCACTTGTCCTTTTCCTCAGCTTTCCATCCTCAGTCGAATGGACAGACTGAGCGTACCAACCAAAATCTAGAAACATATTTAAGGTGTTTTGTGTCTGAAAACCAAGAGTTGTGGTCATCATATTTACCGTTAGCTGAGTTTGCCATAAATAATCATTATCAGGAGTCCACTGGCAAGTCACCATTCCTTGGTGCATACGGTTTTCATCCCCAATTTTGTACTTTCAAAGAGGGGGGGTCTTCTGGGGTTCCCGAAGAGGAAAGGTTTTCTTCATCTCTTTCATCGGTATGGCAGAAGGTGCAAGTTAACTTGAAAAAGATGAGTGGTAAATATAAATGCATGGCCGATAAGAAACGGTCGCCAGGTCCGGACCTAGGAGTGAATGACTATGTGTGGTTGTCTACTAGGAATATTAAGTTGAAGGTTCCTTCTTGGAAACTGGGTCCTAGGTTCATTGGTCCCTATAAAATAGTAGCCATCATTAACCCTGTGGCTTTTCGCCTGGAGCTACCTCAGACTTTTAAGATCCATAACGTCTTCCATAAATCGTTACTCAAGAAGTATGTTCCACCTCTAGAACCATCGCCGCTGCCACCTCCTCCTGTCATTGTGGCTGGTAATCTGGAGTTTCAAATAGCCAGAATTGTTGATTCTCGTCGGGTCCGCCGCTCTCTTCAGTATCTGGTGCATTGGAGGGGTTACGGTCCCGAGGAAAGAATGTGGGTTCCAGCGTCAGAGGTAAACGCCAACAGGTTAATTCAGACTTTCCATGCCTCTCATCCGGAGAGACCTGGTCCTGAGTGTCCGGAGGCCCCTCGTGAAAGGGGGGGTACTGTCACGAGGGTATCAAGAGCCACGTCTGACTCCGTTATACCCGGGGTCAGGAAGTCGCAGCGGTTGGCTGCGCGCTCTATATCTAAAGATCACGTTGTTTCTCAGTGATTGTTTTCTGTGTTTGCCTTGCTATCCTTTTTGTCTCTCTCAGGGATCCGTAGCTTCTCCTCCTCAGCTGTTTCTTGTCTGCCACTCCCTACCTCCTTATATTCTCCCCTCACACTTCTCTAGTTGCCAGTTATAGAGCTTCCTGCCTGGACATCTATACTGACCCACTGGAGTGGTTAATCCTGGTTGTCGTTCCTGAGTGCTACCCTCCGGATCCCTGTTGGGCTTATTGTTGTCTCCTGTTGTCGCCCACCTGGAATATATGTTGAGTCTGTGTTGTCTGTCCTCCCCTTGGTGTTTTCCCTTAGAGTTAGTGGTGCGGACTAGTGTTCCCATCGCCCTGTTCACTACCTAGGGCTCAGCTCAGGGAAAGCCAGGGCTTTAGGCACGTGATCGGCGTACGGGTGAGGAACCCGTCTAGGGACGTCAGGGCAGCCAGGTGCCAGCCGCCAGGTGAGTCAGGGGTCACCATCTTCCCTCTCACTTGGGCAGGGCCTTCCTCGTTCCCTCCCTCTGTGTCACGTATGTGATAGCCACGCCGACCGTGATACTGACAATGTGTACAGTGCAGGTGGCTTGGGTAGGTGGGGGTCACCTGCTGGCAGTCTTCTTGACACATTACAATGGTACTTAAATTTACTTAAATTAATGCTGAAGGCTTAAATAGCCCATTTAAAAGATCTCAGCCATGGCGTGATGCCCTTAAAACTAAATCTAACATTCTTTGTGTGCAGGAGACACACTTGCTTGTGGGTGATCTTCACAGGCTCAGGCACAGGCGTTTCCCTGTTATAGTTTCAGCAACTGCAGATTCCAAAAAGAAAGGAGTCTCTATAGCAATAAGGGATACTATAGCATTTAAGCTGATAGACACTTACACAGATGTAGGGGTAGATATGTGATCTTAATTTGTGAACTTAATAATGTGTTATATACTTTAGTAGCTGTATATGCTCCCAATAAGAAACAACTTAGATTTTTCAAAAAGCTTTTATCAAAGGTGGGGTCGGTCAGGAAGGGGTCTCTGCTTTATATAGGTGATTTCAACTCTCTGCCAGAGCTAAATTCCTCAGCGGTCTCTACATCATCACGTCCATCTGAGTTATTCTGGCTCATGCAAAAAGAAGGGTTATAAGATGTATGGAGGTTGAAACACTCTACCGAAAGGGACTATAGTTTTTTCTCATATGCTCATAAGACTTCTTCTAGAATAGACCTTTTTTTGACAGACCATATACCTTCCAAAGGGTATCCTCCTGCACAATAGGGCACATAGAATAGTCCAATCATGCCCCTATTTCGGTTATGATCTCTGAACAATATAACTCTCCCCCTACAACACCTTGGAGAATTAATGGTAGGATTTTACACTGTACCAAATATTTACCCCAGTCGCGGAAGACTCTTGAAGAGTACTTGTCTTTTAATGATCAGGGGGAAACGGGCATTGCCCCTATTTGGTGTGCTCATAAAGCCTTTATTCGTGGACACTATATTAGTATAGCATCAAGAGATAAAAAAGACTGAGAAACACAATGTGTGCAACTTACTGACTCTATTACTCTATTATTAAACTCACCCAAATGAACAGACAGACTTTTGATAAGGCTACTTTCACACTTGCGGCAGAGTGATCCGGCAAGCAGTCCCATTGCCAGAACGGCCTGCCGGAGATGGCAATCTGCATGCAAATGGACAGCATTTGTACACGGATGCGGATCCATCTTACAAGTGCATTGCAAGAACGGATCCGTCTCTCCGGATGTCACCTGGAGAAACGGATCAGTTTTATATTTTTTTCACATTTTTACCGGTCTGGGCATGCGGCACTAATACATTTCAATGTAAATTAATGCCAGATCCAGCATTCCGGCAAATGATCCGGAATTTTGGACGGAGATAATACCGCAGCATCCTGATGCATCCTGAACGGATTTCAGTTCTTTTCTGGTATATTGAGCCCCTATGACGGAACTCAGTGCCGGAAAAGAAAAATGTTAGTGTGAAAGTACCCTAAGGAAAGGGAACAGGAAATTTAAGATCTGCATCATAGGTTACATCTCCTTCAGCTACATAAGTATGATCTAGCTTTGAGAAGTCTCAAAGCCACATATTATGGTCATAATATCAAAGCCACCTCTCTTTTGGCTTCCAGGCTGAAGGTCTTACAGAATATAATACATGTCAATGTGGGATTGGCACACTCAAAACATGAGGAGCCCCACGGAGTTGAAACAATTTATTATAACTACGTTTGATAAAATATAATAAAATACAATAAAATGCATAAAATAAATTAAACAATGGTAGTAGTTTTGTAATATTCGAATCAACTTATTGCAGACAAAGTATCTTGGATGTTCTCAATAGTGGATGGGTCTGCAATAACACACAATAGATGCTTAACTGCAGATCCTGACAACAGGGTGTTGTCTTGCAAATAAAACGCACTCTAGGTCACTACAGTCCATATGTATACAAGTCACAAATATCCAGGAGGTTGCATCAAACTCCGGTTATATTCATATGCAAGAAAAACGCACTGAGAGACTCTACATGCAGAAAGGCGCATACAGTGATTTCCTATGCAGGCACTATATTCCTATCTCTGTATATCTACAGTTTCTGCAATCCATGCGTTCCAAGGTTGTTATAGGAGTTTTTCATAAGAATTTTCTGCATGCATTTATATTTGTATTTTTCTCAAGAATTCTATTCAGGAGGATCCTCAAAGAAGTTATTCCACACAAAGTCCCGATTGCAATATTCACATATGAACGCTATATTGTTGTTTGGTTATAAATGTAAGTTTGTAACGATAACTCACACTTGTGGGCTTACCTGGCCTTTTTATTCAGCTGTTTTTTTCTGGGTGATTGTCGCTTCTGACTTTAGGCCGGCGTCCCGGTCTTTGCTGTGTCAGCGGCTTATTATTCCCCAGTGATGACTTTCAGCTGGTTGCAGGCAGGTTAATATAGAGCGTCTTGTTTGAATCCTCGATATCCTCTGGTTTTTAACAGTGCACTGTTATTTCGGGGTTCAAGTCCTTCAGGGGTGAAACTCTCGCCAGACGCGTTTCGGGGACACTCTCCCCTTCCTCCTACTCTGGATTTTTTTTCCAAGGTTATTATTTTATCAGTAGCAAAAAAGAAAAATACAAATAAGGTATCGCCCGATTTGTACTGACTGGTAGAATGAAAGTAACTGGTCAATTTTATCACACATCAAATGTAAATAAAAAACTTGTAAAACTGCTTTTTTTTTTTTCAATTTCATATTTGGAATCTTTTCCTGCTTCCCACTACATCATATGCAATATTAAATGGTGGCGTGGGAAACTACAACTTGTTCCACATAAGACAAGCCCTCATACGGCTATGTAAATGGAAAAATAAAAAAGTTATGGCTCTAAGAAAGCAGTGAGCAAAACGAAAATGCAAAAACGAAAAAAACGGAAGGTACGGGAAGGGTACTTACAAGTATTTTTGTATCAATAGTACAACTAGGGCAGTAAATATTTTAATAATCATATGAAAACTATGGAAAAATATAGTGTGAAGCCTGGGTGTTTTGGCTGTAAAATGTGGCCATATGACTAAAATCTAAATCCAGCATAAAGGTACATTTACATGACAGATAAAAAAAAAATGGGCATTAAAAACGGATATACTGTCAGTTTTTCATCGCCATTTTGCATCCGCATGTGTATCCATTTTCTGGCTATCCGTTTAAATGGTGGTTTGATCCATTCTTTTTTTGCATCCAGTTCTAACATTGCCCTCACATTACACATAATTCTCCCATAGTTCCCCCTGGGCATCAAATGGTCCCCTAGTGTGATGAATGGCCCTCTTAGTGCCCTCTCCAGCCTCTTAGTGTCCCAACAGTATAATTAATGCAGTCATTATTGCCTCACAGTATGATAAATGTCCCCATTAGTGCCTCCCTGTCTGATTAATGCCCCATTAGTACCCCACAGTAGGATAAATGTCCCCATTGTTGCCTGATAGTATGATAAATGCCCCCATAATTTTTCTGATTTCTCTTATATATATATAAAAATGAATTTCTGACTGTTGTCTGTCTGTTCTTTATGCATGGCCAAACGATTGGACTGAACTGCACCAAATTTGGCACATAGGTACATCAGGTGGCCGGGAAGGTTTTTGTAAAGGTCTCAGCTCTCTAGGACGCACTATTCTTGAGATATTACCAAAAAATGTATTAGCCAATAGGAGCTCGCAGCTTCACTCGCATTCTAACTGCCATACACACGGTCATATGACCCTTATTAGCCAATAGACGCTCGCAGGTCCTGCAGTCTTGACATACACACAGTTTTAGATCAGGTTTCCAGAACAGATATATCTATATAATAGTGGCTCACCACCCTACTTATTCTGAAAAAAGGTGCTATGTCTGTATGACTCACCCTATCAATTTAATAAATATATAGTATCATAAACATGCACTCTTCACTTGGAACCACTCAAGAACAGTAATTGCGTGTATATAAAATTGGATCCAACATGCACATATTTATTTACACATCTCCGAAGACACATATAAATAAATAAATATATACAATGTATATATATATATATATATATATTTCTTATTTTTTTTGTTTAATATTTTAATATGTGTCTTCAAAGATGTGTTAATAAATACGTACATGTTGGATACAATTTTATATAGTTTCCATAACAACTCAGTCATTTTTCTTCACTGTTATAGGTTACTGTTAAGGGGATGGGGCACAGTGGAGGTCACTGTTAAGGGGATGGGGTGCCATGGAGGTCACTGTTAAGGCAACAGGCTGCTCTAGAGGTCAGTGATTAGGGGGTGGAATGCTGTGGAGTTCATTGTTAAAGGGGTGGGTGCTGTGGAGGTCACATTATAAGGTGCCGGGCTGCTG